>NW_006409559.1:37150-47661 GCF_000296735.1 Chrysochloris asiatica | reverse complement strand
AAAGTGCCATGGGCTGCTAAAAGAACCAATAGATCTGTGTTGGAAGAAGTGCATCTGGAGTGCTCCTTGAAGGCTAAGATGGCCAAACTTCATCTCTTATATTTCAGACATATTGTCAGAAGGGACCAGTCACTGGAGAAGGATATCATGTTTGGTAAGGTGGAGGGTCAGAGAGAAAGAGGAAGACCCTTAGTGAGATGGATTAGCAAAGTGACAGCATCACTGGGTTCAAGTGTGGCAACAATAGTGAGGTTGGCCCAGGATCGGGCAGTGTTTTATTATGTTGCGCATAGCCATAGCGTTGCTGTGAGTTGGTACCAACTCGATGACACTTAACAACAACAGCAACAATAGACAAGGCAAGTTTAGTTGAGGCTTGGAAGATTGAGAAATGTGTTGCTTACCAGATCAGATTCAGGCTTTCACTGCTCCATGAGAATTCTGTGGCTTCTTCTCTCAAGACATTCTCATTTTCATTCCTTGACTGAGTTTAATCCCTTTTTGCTTTCTTTTATCTTGACTCATGTTTGAGTTTTCCCTTCTTTTGCCTAAGAAACTCAGAGGCAAGATGGTTGTCCATTTGTGAAAGAAAACTATTGAACATTTTTGTTTAAACTGCACTGTGAGAAAGTCTATAAAGTTCCTTTTAAAATTGAATTAGTGACTAATATTCAAATCATTGGAAAAGTTAACATACAAATCCACATTTTTAACCTCCTTTAAAAATGGGAAGATATGACTCTGCTGTGCTCATACTTGTATCAAAAATAAGTCAAAGCATTCAAAATTAGTATGCTGAGTGACACAAAACACCAAATATTCTATGTGCATAATTATATGAAATGCCCGTAATAAACAAATCTATAGAGACAGAATGTGTTTTAGTGGTTGCCCTAGGAGGTTTATTTGTGGTACTGAAAATGTTCTGAAAGTGATAATGTAGATGGTTACAAAAATGTGGGACTATACTAAAATCCATTGAATTGTATACTTGAAATATATAAATTGTATGGTTTGTGAATTTTATCTCAGTACAGTGGTTTGGGAGTAGGAAACATGGGACTCCTTTAAATGGGTTACATACACTCGAGTTTCTCACACCTCCACCCTTCCACATTGTGAACCACTCTGCGTCCCATCCACTGTTGGGATTTGACAAACCCAACTTTCATGCTCATGCTCATTTTCCTTCTTCTAGCATTTTCTAGAATCTCTTTTCACCTTATTTTCCTCATGAAAATGACCCTTATCTGTCATCTCAGAGCACATTCTTCTGCTATTTTTACCTCTAGGGGTCACATTTCTGACAATGAAGTGTATTTCCTTGATTGGTAACATTTCTATACTATGGAACCTAATTAAACTTAACTTAAAAAATATATAACCTGAATTCCGGATGTATTAAACAAAGACTGTGCACTATGCAAACAAAAGAGTAAAAATAACCAGTTTATGACCCTGAATTTTTAAACTCTTCACCCCTAAACATCCTTCTGGGGTAAGCATGCACTGAGAACTGAGCTAAAGTAGCGCCATTTTTAAACAGTTTGTTGATGGACTGGTCTGTGAGAAAACCAACATTACATTGAAACTCTTAGGGATACTTTAAATTGTTGGATTATATGGTCGCTTGATTAAGTTTGGGTTATGTAAACAGTGGTGTGTTTAGATTTAGGCTTGGCTGTTAGAGTCTAGGCAGCTGTTTATACTTAAGTCCAGCAAGAAGTCTTGTTAATCAAAGAACTGACTGAATTGCTGTCTTTCTCCCACCCCCATCTGCTTCTTTTTTTTTTGTACCTGCGCTGTTTTTCCTTCTGTCCAAACCCGTTGGCTTCAGGATTGTTGGGAAGCAAAGCAAAGTCTTTTGAATGCTCCTCTGAGGACCAGGGACTTATTTCTTTGATTACATAGTGATGTGCCCCACAGATTTCTCTCACTGTGAGGTAATCACTTCATTTATCCAAGTTCTACAAAGCCTTTATTATTTCAGTTAGTTCATATTTTTGAAGCTAAGTCATCAGTTTGATGCGTTTGTTGTAAAATGTGGTTTAACAGCTTGTTAGCACATTTATTTTTTTTAATGGAACCCAAAGATATTTCATGCTTGAGCAGCAGTGAATTTAAGAGCTGATGAAAGCACCAAGAGCTGTGCACATTCAGCACAGAACAATGGCACAAGAACACTGTGGAATGATGCACGGGGCTGGGACCAGTGGTAGTGTGCAGGCATTTTTTTATGAACTCTAAGTTTCTTTTCTTCTGACAATATCTTATAAATAACCAGAGTTGCAGTTTGCTAGTTGGTTTCAGGTTGTCTGGGACACACTGAACTATCTGAGCAGTCTGAGTTTATGTGGGTTTTCTATCCTCTGGGATGGTTTTATTTCATTTTATGTCCATAGAGCAAAGAGGGGATTTGGACTGTTGTTTTCTGTCTTCCGCATGTGGCTTAGTAAAGTTGTCTCAGAACTAACAGGTTGGAACTGAGAGCTATTGTGGAGCTTGGTGAGTGTCTGTGAGCCGCTGAGAAGTAAAACTGGGGATGTGACAAGATTTTTCTACACTCTGTCACAAATACAAACCAGGCCTTTTCCCCAGGAGACAGCAAAAAGTGAACATTCTGTGTTTGACCATAGACAATCCTTTCATTGAGGCTTTGATGATCTGGGGATGAAACAGAGGTAAATGGTTTTCTGTGCCTAAATCCAGACCTACTTTGGTACCAAGCCCAGCTTTGGTTGGATTAAGAGATATGAAGCCTGGGGAGAAACCCCCTGAAACTGAAATTGATTACAATTGACTTTTTGATGATAGTCAAAATGTGTTACCTATCAGTTTCTCCTTTTGTAATTTTGGGTTGTCATTGTATAAACCAGACAAGTGGTTTTCATGTTCAAGTCAGAATTCATACTCTCTTTATATTCTAGCAATTAAAGATGAATAAAAGGTATTGAGAAGAGAAGGCAAGCACCATGCATAATATATAAGGCTTCATCAATAGTGAGTGCTGAGATGGGGCTTAAAGCCTTGATTTGAAGCACATATAGATGGTTAACAAGATTGGAGCATTTATATGTGGTGATGGAGAGGAGACCATATGAGAAAAATTACAAACTTCTTTCTGCAGTGATTACCTAACAATGGATGGGATCCACATTTCTAGTCTGCCCACAACCTCCAATGTCTCTTTGAGGTTGAGAACATGAAATGAAACCCTGTGTGAGGCAATCTTATGTAGCTTAAAAACAGCAAAATGAAAACTGCTGTGAATGGCAGTGGGTCTCACAGAATGATAGAAGCTAGTCATGTAACACTGGAAGGGACTTTTCCTTTAAATTACTCCAACAGTGATTTTGTAGACAAAGAAACTTAGGAGACTCTGTGACTTTTGCAAAAACAGTCAAGTAGCCAGGACTGATAAAGAGATCTACATGAGAGAGAATCCAAAGCTAAAACTAAGATACCCTGATTCTGAAATGTTTGCTTATCTTAGGATATTCTCCCATTATCCTTCATTTTATTAACAAAGTGCTTTGGCTGTTATGGAGGCAAACCTTTTGACCACCATATGCCTTGAAGAACCTAATTATGGAATAGCCTCATACTCAAAGGTCAGACCTTAAAGAGTCTCACTTTTATCCTTCTAGTCACTCTGAGTTTGAACGCTGATGTCCAAGTGCATGCAACCATAAGGAGAGTGAATTTAGGGAATATATGAACCTGAGGGGAGTTCTGGTGTGGTACTGTGGGTGTCAGCAAAGCTATTTGAACTGCAAGTTCGGTTTTCAAACTCACCAGCTGCTCTTTGTAAACCCTATACGGGTCGCTATGGATTGGAATCGACTCGATGGCACTTAACAACAACAACAAATAAAACTGAGGAAGTCACTGACCTTTCTAAGTTACTATCTCCTCATATATGAAGAGAGACTCAATTATGGTGTGCATACTTTACTCAATTATAGTAGCTCGCTTCATTATCTGTCCTATGGACTCAGTATATTTTCATTGCTGCTGTTGCTAGTGAAATAAAGTGTGATAATTATAAGGCATAGTCCACAGAAAGCAGTGAACATATATAAAATCAAGGTGATATGCATTATATTGAGGAATCACACCTCTTCCAACAAAGGAATTAGAAAAAGTACCTCTTACTGGATAAAATGATTTATACAGCAACTTCTGATGAAATACATTTGTAGCATCATCCTCACATCTTAAAAATTAGAAAGTTATTTCCTAGGAGAGATTAATCCTTAGGTGCCATGTCTGTGATTCTAACATAAGAAACTGTATGGATAATGTGAGAATGATACTCAGGGTCTATTCACCAGTTGTTGCGCTAACACTGATCAGATATCCTACACTAAGAGTCATTGAACAACTTAGTCCCTTCATCTGTAGAATGGGAATAATATCTTTCCCATCTGAGCATTATAACTACTATTGGACAAATAAGAAAACAGAAGTGAAAGTGTTTTGAAAATGATAAATCTCCATGTATCAGATTTCCCTTGTGCCCTGCTTCATTGAAAGGCTCTCGGTTCACCTTTGGCTTCTACCATTGCTGAGCAACAGACTTCAAGCAGATGTAACTTGACAGTTCCAGGCTTCAGCCTCACGACTTTTCCCTAACTTCTTGGACACGTAGTAAAAGATGTTTTGGAAATATTCTAACCATGAGAGCATGTGCAAGTCAGGAGTTGCTGCAAAGCTAACACTACAGCAAGCCATGTTTAACCAATTGGCAACAAAAAGAAAGAAAGGCTTCTTTCTTCTATCCCTTGGGTAGATGATTCGGATGTGCATTCTACATGGAATCCTAGTACAATAAGCTCTAGTTGCCACAGTCATAAGCCGCTCAATCAAATACTCAGGAGCTGATTTTCCCTTTATCTTGGTTTTAATATTTTTAACCTCTCTCTTCAGGTCCTGATGTGGTGCTATAGGATACAAACTCAGTTACTAACTGCAAGTTTGGAGGTTCAAACCTACCAATCAATTCTCAGAAACCCTATAAAGAGTCCCTGTGAGTTGGCCTCAACTAGATGGCACTTAACAATGAGAGTCTCCCTCTCCTGTTCGCTGGAATCACTTCAGCTTTCAGGTAAGAACTAAAACATGGCATATAAATGTAAGATATTACAGTGTTAAGAAACATGTAAGACTCTGTTACACATTGTTGTTGTTGTTAAGTGTTGTCAAGCTAGTTCCAACTCATAGTGATCCTGTATAGGGTTTCTAAGGAATTGTTGGTGGTTTTGAACTGCTGACCTTGTGTGGTTAGTAGTCCAGTGCTTATCCTACAATGCCACATCAGGACTTCCCTTTGCACATTAAACCTTGGTATGTCTGAAAATAAATTAACTTGAAAATTAAAAAATACTAGTTTCAATGACTATGGCTGAATCTTATACCCCGAATCTTACAAGAGGTATGTCATTTAGAGGGAGTATATAATTTTTATATAAAGAACAGTTAAACTCACTAGAGGTTTATTATGCAGGTATACTAAACTATGGCTTTTACATATAACATGTGTATGTGTTATTTTCTTCATTTAATAAAACTGAGGTTCAGATTGGTCCAGGGTTATACAATAAGTAGTTGAAAGCCAAATACAAGTATGAAGTTTAAATCATTCCCATCCTCTGAGTACATGGAACTAGAACATATATATTTCTGGGGATAAAGGGTAGCTTGCCAGGATGTATACAAAGCAATTGAAAAAGTACAATGCTAATGCCTGAAGCTTTGGTTTTACTCAGAGGTAGTCTACCTAAGACATTATTATCTCATGAATTTTTATTGGCTTTAAAATAAATTATATTAATAATAATCTACAACATCATTAGTTATTATGCAAATGTGCATTCAAACCACAATGTGTTACCACTTCAGTCACAGGGAGGGCTGAAATAGAAAAGACAGACCCTAACAAGTCATGAAGAAGATGTCAAGACACTGGGATCCTCCTACACTATAGGTGGGAATGTAAAATGGTACAGCCAGTTGGAAAAGAAACTTGGCAAAAGACTCATATTTGTGCCCATTCCAAAGAAAGGTGACCCAATGGAATGTGGAATTCATAGAAAAATATCATTAATATCACATGCAAATAAAATTTTGCTGAAGATAATTCAAAAGCAGTTGCAGCCGTACAATGATAGGAAGCTGCCAGAAATTCAAACTGGATTAAAAGAGGATGTGAAAAGGGATTCTCATTGTTGTCATAACTTGTGTCTTGGCTGAAAGCATAGAATGCCATACAGGTGTTTACTTGTGCTTTATTGACTATGTGAAACCATTCAACTGCATGCATCATAACAAACTATGGAGTAACACTGTGAAGAATGGGTATTCCAGAACACTTCATTGTGCTCATGAGGAACCTGTACATAGACCAAGAAGCAGTTGCTCAAACAGAACAAGGGGATACTGAATTGCTTAAAATCGTAAAAGGTGTGCTTCATGGTTTTATCCTTTCACCAAATTTATTGAATCTGTATGTTTAAATAATCTGAGAAATGGGATTATGTGAAGAAGAACATAGCATCAGGATTGGAGGAAGATTCATTAACAGCCTACAATATGCAGATGATGCAACCTTACTTGATGGAAATGAAGAGGACTTGAAATACTGATGAAAATCAAAGACTACAGTCTTCAGTATGGATTGCACCTCAATGCTAAGAAAACAAAAATCCTCACCATTGGTCTAATAAGCACTATCATGATAAATATGGAAAAGATTGAAGTTGTCAAATACTTCATTTTGCCCAAATCCACAATCAATACTCATGGAAGCAGCAGTCAAGAATTCAAATATAATATTAGGCAAATCTGTTTTAATATCTCTTTAAATATATCACTTTGAGGACCAGGGTATGCATGACCCAAGCATGGTATTTTCAATTGCCTCATATGCATGTGAAAGTTGGTCAATGAATATGGAAGACTGGAGAAGACGTGAAGCTTTTGAATCCTAGTATTGGTGAAGAATTTTGAAAGTACCCTGGATGGCCAGAAGAACAAACAAATCTATCTTGGAAATAGTACAGCCAGAATGCTCCTTAGCAGCAAGGATGGTGGGTCTTTGTCTCTCGTTCATGTTGTCAGAAGGGGTCAGTTCCTGGAGAAGGATATCATACTTAGTAAGCTGGAGGGACTTAAAACATTTACTTATGAAGATCAAAGAGCACAGCCTTCGATATGGATTCCATCTCAATGTCAAGAAAACAAAAATCCTCACCACTGGACCAACAAACAGCATTCTTATCAATGGAGAAAAGATTGAAGTTGTCAAGGACTTCATTCTTCTTGGATCAACTGTCAACACTCGTGGAAGCAGCAGCCAAGAGATCAGACGTATTGCACTGGGCAAATCTGCTGCACAGGAACTTTTTAAAGTATTGAAGAGCAGAGATGTCAGCTTGAGGACTACGGTGTGCCTGACCCAAGCCATGGTGTTTTCAATAGCGTCATATGGATGCGAAAGCTGGACAGTGAATAAGGAAGATCAAAGAAGAATTGATGCCTTTGAGTTGTGATGTTGGAGGAGAATACTGAAAGTGCCATGGACTGCCAAAAGAACCAATAGATCTGTTTTGGGAGAAGTGCAGCCAGAGTGCTCCTTGGAGGCCAGGATGGCTAAGCTTTGTCTCTCATACTTTGGACATATTGTCCGGGGGGAACAGTCGCTAGAAAAGGATGTTATGCTGGGTAAGATAGAGGGTCAGAGAAAAAGAGGAAGATCCCTTACGAGATGGATTGGCCCGGTGGCATCATTGATGGGCTCAAGTGTGGCAGCGGTAGTGAGGTTGGTCCAGGATCGGACATTGTTTCGTTCTGCTGTGCATGGGGTTGCTATGAGTCAGTTCTGACTCGATGGCACCTGACAACAACAACAACAAGCTGGAGGGTCAGTGAAAAAGAAAAAGTCCCTCATTGAGATGGACTAACATAGTGGTAGCAACAATGGTCTCAAACACAAGAACTGTGAAGCTCGTACAGGATCGGGAAATATTTCATTCTGTTGTGCATAGGGTTGCTATGAATAAGAGCTGACCCAAGGGCACCTAACAATAACACCACCAACAACAAAATAAGCTAGAGCAAGGACAACTGAGATTCCTGAAGTCTAGTCCTGCTACTAGAGAGTTCATGCTAGTGTCTCTCTAGCATAAGAGAGCAAGGACATGAGGAAGGGAGTCCTAACCTCTTGGCTTCACTTAGCTAGAATTTAGCCTCTGAAACAAAAACTGGGATTGGGAATGGGAGATATTGGTTGTTTGTCCCTACTGAGAAAATACTTCTTCCCTTGACTTCATGCTGAAGGTAAAGGAAATCCTATCTTCTTAGCACACCCACCTGAAATGGACCTTCTGCCACGCTGAAATGGGAGTGGCAAAGAATACAAGCTTTCACTGATTTAGTAGATTTTCTTGAATACATGCTTCTTCATTTTCTGTATAATTTAGGACAATTTCCAGAGACTTTGATTAGTTGTGTTTTCTTCAATCCCTTTAACCAGTTAGCCTTGTTTCACTGGAGAGTGAGTTTGTAGAGCTCCTCATGCCTCTGTTTATTTTTCATCTCTATTTATTTTCTTTTGATCTTCTATTTAGAAGGCTTGCTTTATACCCTGTTCTGTTATTTGAATATCTGTATCTGTTTTGTACTCGTCCTTAATTTTGTTTTTGAAATTATGTTTATAATTTCATTGAGTATAGAGATCTATTTGCCTAATTTCTTAAATCATTTCTCTTAGTCTCTTTGGTTGTGTGTGTGGCATCTGTCCTTTGCTTATTTATATACCATTCCTGTTTTTATTTTGCACTTTCTATTAAAAATCTCTAACTGGTTCTATTTTGCCTCTTACCTTTCAAAGGGTTAGATATTTACTAGTATTTCATGAAAGGGGGTGGGCAGTAGATGGGACAGCCTAAAATATGTTTTTAGATTTGTTTTCTTGAAAACCTCATCACAGTTTATATCTTTGACTGGGACGCACATCTCTCCTAATTTCTTTGTAGTTCATAGTACAGCCCATCTAGTCATACTCTTGGGCTGTAACAGGGAGATGACTTCCTTTCCTCCTTCTTCATCTTGCCTCACCTCCAGCAGTCTCCCTAGGTTCCTTGGGTTGGTCATAGACAATTAGAAATGGCATGTCTACGTATCCTTCAACTTCACCTCTCCTGCTGTTCTTTGGTTTCAGGTTGGGTCACTTGGGGAACATTATCTGCTTTTCCCATGCTCAGTATATAGACTTAGATATTATTGCTAACAAAGAATCACTAGATGATCCTTTCAATATTGTGCTACAGTAAGCAAAAATCTGTTTCCTGACTAATGTCTCAGGGGGGTCTGTGTCAGCTTTAATACTGTGCCACCTTACCATTCAAATATCACTCTTAGGGGGTTTATCAGCTTTATAGTTTGGGGTTTTATTAGTGTCCTTTTCCTGATTTCATTGGTTTCCTTTATTGCTGTTGCTTTAATATTTTAGTGTTCCTTGTTTTCAGCATATTTTAAGACATAAAAATGCCTTTCTCACCCTATATAGCCCCATTTTAACTCTTGATGTGGTATACTGTAGGATCAACACTGGACTGCACACCATAAGGTTGGAAGTTCAAATCCACCAGTGTCTCCTTGGAAACGCTATACAGGGTTGCTATGAGTCAGAATCTACTTGACAGCACTTACAACAACAACAGCATGTAGCTACATATTAATTCCATTCATATATATTTTTATAACTGATATATTTTATCATTTTTTCTCATCTCATTTGAATTTTTAATATTTTCTCTGTGTTCTTTATTTTTTCTTGGTTTTTTTTTATGTTTTATTGTGAATTATATGATAGTTTACATGTTTATATGAGAGAACTTTAGTTTTGCATTCATTCCATCGTACATCATTTCATTGCCATGGTTCCAATCCCCTTCATGCATCATCAACCGACCAAAGGGCATATCCTAGAAACCCGGCCCCTCCCCTCCCCCCTCCCCACCCAGTCTTTGGCCCACAGACCCTCTCCCTCTCTGGATCCAAAGTCCCCAGCCAATTTATCACTCCACTTCATCGTCTCTGTCTTCATCTCAGGGATCTCTTGTTCTCTGGGTAGGGTCCCGCTCTTGGCTCTTCTCCGTTGATGGTCCTATAAACCTCCGCTCCTAGACTGGAGAGATAATTGCTCTCTTCCTTGGTATAAAACATCCACCTTTGTACTTCCAACCCTCATAATCAGTCCTGATAACCATTATTCACTACAGTATCACAAGTTACCCATCTGTATTTCCTTTCATCAGCTGCTCCCAGACAGATTGAATAGTACTCACTGGAGATTCTGCCTTCCTCCATGCCCCTTAGTTCTAGGTTCCCTCATGAAAGCTTGTAAGCCAGTCACTTCTTGCCTTTGTAGTCCCCCCCCTCCCCATTTGAGTATCCAATGTCCAAGTTGCCCATCTCTGCCCACTCTGTGTGTGGAGGGGGTGGGAATG
>NW_006409559.1:5651-9747 GCF_000296735.1 Chrysochloris asiatica | reverse complement strand
TTGAGAACAGACTAGCTCTTGACCTGCAAGTTCTTGGCCAAGGTTTTATCCTTTTTTGGAATTTTTTTTTTCTTCTTATCAAAACAAGCTGCATTTTATAGATTCTTTGTAATTATTTCTCAGGGAGATGACTTTTAAATGAAATAGTGATTATGTGTTTGACCAAGATGAAATAACAGGAATTTCATGTATCTTATCAGCGGATGGAGACACAATTTAGGAATTGCCCCAGGTGCTTGTTATCCTTAGGGGTAAAGTGCAAACTCAGGGGCTTCTCTGTGTTGGTGGAAAGCTTCCCATCTCACTCTGCCTAGTTTCAGGTCCCATATTCCCTGGAGGTGTTATTCCACTCTCTCTTTCTGGTCCTTCTACTCTAATTTCCAAATACAAATATAGAAGGAAATATGTTGTTATTTGTCATCAATTTGGCCTCCAAAATAAGGTAACCCCATGTGCAATGGGAAAAGCATAGCTCCTTAGAAGCCAGGGTGGCCAGACCGTCTCTCTTACTTTGGACATATTATCAGGAGGTACTGTCCCTGGAGAAGAATATCATGTTTGGTAAAGTGGAAGGTCAGAGAAAAAAAGTAAGACCATCCTCCCTCCACCCTCTCCAATCATATGGATTGGCACAGTGGCTACAGCAATGGACTCAAATGTAGCAATGATTGTGAGGTTGATGTGGGACCAGGCAGTGTTTCCTTCTGTTGTGCATAGGGTTACTATGAGTTGGTACCGACTCGATGACACCTAACAACATAACAACAATATTTGAAACAACTCTTTTCAAGATAGTGAGCTTCAGGCAACAAAGGACAGTGATCTCTGAAAGATGAGAAATGAGTTCAGCCTTGCTATTGACCTACCTTAAAAAAAAACCATTTCCAGGCCATAGCCTGGTAGTGTGTCTGAGATGAGGAGACAGGGCTGAGAGATTGAGCAGATAAAGGCAGATAGAGTTAGCAAGACAGAAGGCCTAAGAAGAGAGCGCTGCCCAGAGGAAGAATCCCAGAGATCTGAAGATAGACCCACCCGCTACAATATGCATTAGATCACTGACCAAATACATGTGTCTGAGGAAAAGACTCATCTGAAAGAATTAGATGGACCAGTGCCTGGCATTCATGTAGAAGCAATAATTGCGCCTGTTTTCACCATCGACGTAGGACGTTAGGATAAAGGTCTTCCCTCAATAATGCAGAATCATTAGTATTAGACTAAATATGGCTCTGGTCCCAGCTAATGAGTCTTAAATGCTAAGATCTGATGGGAACAAATTATGTCTAATAAATTGAACTGCATCCCAGAACAAAGCTCAAGAATATTTACAGAAACAGAGCAATAGTCAGTATTTAACTAGGTAACATTCAAAACGTCTGGCATCAAGATTACAAACATGCAATCAAAGATTACAGACATGCAAAAGAACTCAAAATGTGTCTCATAATGAAGGGGAAAAATTAACCAATAAAAAAATGACCCAGAACTAATATAAATGTCAGAATTGGCAAGACGAGGCCTTTAAAGTGTTATTGTAGCTGTAACCCTTAAGTTGAAAAGTTAAGTAGAGATATTACAGACATGAAAAAGTCCCAAATCAAACTTCTAGAAATGAAAACTACATTGTGTATGATATAAAGTACGGTGGATTGGGTTAATAACAGGTTAGACATTTCAGTATAACAAACTTGAAGACTTAACAATGTAAACCATCAATAAGAAAACAAAAATTAATTTTAAGAAAAAGGAAAAAGCATTAGTCAACTGTAGGAAAATTTCAAATGCCCCATTATATGTGTAAATAGAGTCTTCATAAGCGAGTAGACAGGGCTGTTGCATTAAAGTAAATAAATAAATTGAGGGAAAAATGACCAACGATTTCTAAGTTTTGTGAAAATGTATAAGCATAGATCCAAGGGTCCTAACAAACTTCAAGAAGAAACATCAAAATATAAAAATCAAATTGTTGAAATTCAGTGAGTAATACAAAGAAAATACTGAATGCCGCATGGGGGAAAAAAATGTCACATTACATAGAGAGGAGGGAGCCCTGGTAGAGGAGTGGATCACAAGCTGGGCTGCTAACCGCAAGGTCAGTAGTTTAAATCTTCCAGTTGCTCTGCAGGAGAAAGGTGAGGCTTTTAGCGCCTGTAAAGATTTATAGCTTTGGAAGTCCTATACAGAGTTGCTGTGAGTCATAACCGACTCCACAGCACACAACCACCACCAACACCACATACAGAGGAACAAAGACATTAGATTTCTCATTAGATGTTATTAACTGCTATCTAGCTGGTTCCAATTTAAAACAACTCTATAGGGTTTCCAAGAAGCAGCTGGTGGATTTGAACAGCAAAATATGTGGTTAGCAGTTCAGTGCTTATCTTACAGTGCCACACAAAAGAACACTATTTTTAAAGTACAGGAAAGGAAAATAACAAAACAGGGCTATGAATCATTTCATTCTAATTCGATCCCCTTCTGTGAATTTGTATTTCTATCTCAGATATACTGAATCAGAATCTGCATTTAGATCCTGAGGTGATTCTTAGAGGTCTTGAAACTCTTATATGCACAAGGAAGTTGTTTAAATACAGATTCTGATTCAGTGTATCTGGGGTGGAAATGCAAATTATTTGAGGGGGTGGCAGAACCAGAATGAACCAATTTGAAGCCCTGAAAAATAAACAAACAACTGTTAACTTAGAATACTTGTTGTTGTTAAGTGCTGTCAAGTTGATTCCGACCCATAGCGACCCTTTTTTATAGGGTTTCCAAGGATCAGCTGGTGAGCTTGAACCACCAACCTTGCAGTTCAGAAGACTTTGCAGTCTGACGCATTAGCCCACACTGCCACACCAGGACTCCCTAGATCAATAATAAAAAATCCTATTAAATTAAAATGAAATAAAGACGTTTTTCAGACAACCAAAAGCTAAAAATAGTTTTTTCCCAGCAGACCCAATACTATAAGAAATGTTAAAGGAAGTGAATAAATGATAAGGAAAATGAAATCAGATGGAAATTTAAATTTACACAAGGGAATGAAGAGTACCAGAAGTAGTAACTACATAGTAAACGTATGACTTTTTCTTGTTACGTAGCTGCCTTTAAAGGTAATAGCCTGTTTAAATAAAATAGTACCAATGTATTATAATGTTTATAAAATATGTGTGAGTAAAATATATGATAATAATTGCATAAAGCCAAGAGGGTAGAAAAGGAAGCATATTATTATAAGGTTCTTATATTATACATGAAGTGAAAATTAGATTGGAAATTGGTGGTAGTGGTTGTGTGTTGTGGAGTCGGCTCTGACTCATAGCAACCCTGTATAGGGTTTCCGAGGCTGTAAATCTTTACAAGAGCAGAAGGACTCATCTTTCTCTATCAGAATGGCTGGTAGTTTTGAACTGCTGAATTTGAAGTTAGCACCCTGATTCGTATGTACCTCATAGAAAGCATAAAAATATTTGAAGTGAAATCAAATAGTACTGCTGTTGTTGTTGTTCTTAAGTGCCATCAAGTCGATTCCAACCCATAACGACCGAACTTATATAGGGTTTCCAAAGAGAAGCTGGTGCCCTTGAACCACCGACCTTGCAGTTCAAACTGACTTTGCATTCTGATGCATTAGCCCACAGCGCCACACCAGGACTCCTAGGAACGTAGAAAATTCAGTCGTGATGAGTGATTTCAGTAACTCTCTCTCGAGCCCTGGTGGTATAAATGATTAAATTGAAGGTTGGTGGTCCAAACCCATCTATGGCTCTGTGAGAGGAAGACCTGATAATCTGATGAAGATTATTATTGTTAAGTGCCATGGAGTCAGTTCTGATTTGTAGCGACCCTGTATAGCAGGTGTGGGAAACTTTTTTTTTCTGCCAAGGACCATTAGGATATTTAACATCATTTGGGGGCCATACAAAATAATCAACCTAAAAATTAGCCTGCTATATTTGGTCAAACATTTAATTAACTCACCCCTAATGTAATGGCTGAGGAGCTCTGGCAGCATAGTGGATTATGAGTTAAACTGCTAGTCTCAAGGTCAGCAGTTTGAGTCTACCAGCGACTCCATAGGAAAAAGATGAGA
>NW_006409559.1:3267-4510 GCF_000296735.1 Chrysochloris asiatica | reverse complement strand
CACTGACTCAAGTCCAAAGAACTTTACCAAGCATGATGTCCTTCTCCAGGAACTAGTCCCTCCTGATAACAAGGATAAAGTATGTGAGATGAAGTCTTACCATCCTGGCTTTTATGGAGTATGCAGGTTGTACATTTTCCATTACAGACTTGTTTGTTCTTCTGGCAGTCCATGGTACCTTCAATATTCTTCTCTAACACCACTCAAATGCATCAATTCTTTAACGATCTACCATATTCATTGTCCAATTTTCACATGCATATGAAGCTATTGAAAATAACATGGCTTTGGTCAGGTGCAACTTAATTCTTAAACTGATGTCTTTCCTCTTGAACACTTTAAAGAGGTCTTATGCAACAGATTTGCCTAATGCAATACATTATTTGACTTTTAGGTGGCTACTTGGATGAGTGCTGATTATGAATCCTAGCAAAATAAAGTCTTACAACTTCAATCTTTTTTCCATTTGTCATGATGTTATTTATGGTTCAGTAGTAAGGATTTCTGTGGTCTTTACATTGAGATGCAATTCATACTGAAGGCTATGGTCTTTGGTCTTCATCAGTAAGAATTTTAAGACCTTCAATTTCAGCAGACAAGGTTATATCATTTGCATATTGCAGACTGTTAATGAGTCTTTTTTTCCAATCCTGATGCATGATCTTTATATAGTCCCCCTTCTCAGATTATTAGTTCAGCATGCAGATTGAATAAATACAGTGAAAGAATAAATCCCTGGCCCATACCTCTCCTGGTTTTAAACATTCAGTATCCTCTTTTTCTGTTTGCAGACTGCCTCTTGGACTATATACATTGCTCCTTGGAGGCCAGGATGCCCAAACTTAGTCTCTCATACTTCGAACATATTGCCAGGAGTGACCACTCCCTGGAGAAGGATATCATGTTTGGTAAGGTGGAGGGTCAGAGAAAAAGATAAGCCCCCTAGTGAGATGGATTGGCAAAGTGGCAGCATTAATGAGCTCAAGTGTGGTAACAAGTGAGGTTGTCCCAGGATTGGGCAGTGTTTCGTTCTGCTGTACATAGGGTCGTTAAAAGTCGGTACCAACTTGATGGCACCTAAAAACAACAACATGAGCACAATAAAATGCTCTGGAATACTTGTTCTTCTCAGTGTTATCCATAGTTTGTCATGATACCCACACAGTTGAAAGCCTTTGCATAGTGAATAAAACTTTCAGCTCTCCAGTACTCTCTGCTTTCAATCAAGATTCATCTGACATCA
>NW_006409559.1:0-1292 GCF_000296735.1 Chrysochloris asiatica | reverse complement strand
GCTCTGTAGGGTTTCCAAGAAGCAGCTGGTGAGTTCTGCCAACATTGTGGTTTGCAGTCCAGTTCTGATCCTACAGCACCACGCCAGGATATGTGAAGGTATATAGACAAAATTCCATTGATAAAGAATAATCTTTCCAATTACTAAAACAATTGGATGGTCGTATGTAAAATATATGAAATAACTTCAATTCATATCTACCATTAAATATAAAAAAGTAACTCATAATGAATCACAGACCTTAATATTGAACCTAAAACTTTGAACAGCTGGTAGGATACAGAAGAAAATCTATTTAAAATTGATTATGCAGGGTTTTCTTAGAACACCAAAAGTACAATCCATAAAAGAACAAATGGCCAATTAAATATCATTGAAATTATAAACTTTTTGGCTCTTCAAAAGAGCAGTGACTAGATATAACTTGTGGTATTTCATACAAAGGAATACTACTCAGCAATCAATGAACTACTGATAAATGCAACAGCATGCTTGAATCTCATTGTAATTATACAGTGAAGGAAGCTAAGCAAACAAACAAAGAACATATCGCATGATGAGGGTAGAACAGGATAGAGAAATTACAAAGAGCACAAGGAAACTTCTGAGAGTAAATGAATATTCACTATTTTGTGCTGATGGTTTCACAAATGTATGTCAAAACTTTTCAAATTGTATGTTTCAAATATATGTGGTCTACTGCATGTCAATTGCACCTCAATAAAACCCTTCTGAAAAGTGAACTGTGCCCTCTAGAGTTATGCATCTAGTAGCCCTTCATATTCATTATTCTCATTATTATAACATCTGACTTTAATGAAATTAATATTTCATTAAAAAAGAAATAAGACACAAACAGAAAACCACCAGGTAGAGGCATTGCTATGGAATTACAATCACCATCTCAAATAAATCTAGATTCACTGCAAAGAAATATCAATATTTCTCTTACAAAATATCCCTGGGCAATGCAAATTGCTAAGTACTCCAATTTAAGGCACCTGGAACTCAACTACTAGCTGAAAGTTTGATGGTTTGAACCTTTCCAGGAGTGCACTGTAAGATAGGGCTGGCAACCTGCTTCTGAAATGTCAATCTTGAAAGGCCTATGGTAGTGGTAGTGGTGGTATGCCATGGAGACGTTTATGATTCATAGTGAACCTGCACAGGCTGTAAATCTTTACGGGAGCGGAAAGCCTCATCTTTCTCCTGCAGGAACACTGGTAGTTTTGAACTGCTAACCTTGAGGTTAGCAGTCGGACTCATAATAGCACTATGCTACTATTGTTGTT
>NW_006409558.1:48418-49869 GCF_000296735.1 Chrysochloris asiatica | reverse complement strand
GGCGGTTCAAGCTCACCAGCTGCTTCTCAGAAACCCTATACAGGGTCACTATGGATCAGAACTGACTCGACAGCATTTAACAACAAAAACCACCAAGAGTGTGTGTAGGGTCACTTTTCTCCCCTATAGCATAACTCACCATTAGTTCCAGTGTAGGATACCCTCTAATGCACACTGTCCCTTCCCTCCATCCACCCTTTCTAGCTGCTAAGGTTCTTGCTTCAGGGTTCTGTGCCTGAAGCAAGAACCACCACACTTGGAGACTAGGAAGCTGCCTCCAACCCTCAGGCAGAATCTGCTAACCTCCCTACTAATCACCCCTTAGTCTCACAAGAAGCCATAAGGGAGTCAATGTGCTGGAAATCTTGGGAGTTGGGAGCACCTGCATGTCCACACCTACTTCCCCAAGGGAGACAAAACTGGTCCAACTGGTCCTCCTAGGCTATAGGGACACCTGTTCAGTCAGCTGAGACTTCAGGTCACCGCCTTCACCATTTGTCCCAGATATTTTCAGCTATTTTATATCAGATGTGGCCTCCTAGAGTTCTTGTTGCTAAGTGCCATCGAGTTGGTTACAACCCATAGCAACCCTTTATCAGGTTTCTGAGGAGCAGCTGGTGAGCTTGAACTGCAAACCTTGTGATTCAAACTGACTTTGCAGTCCAGTGCATTAACCCATAGTGCCACACCAGGACTCCTATATGGCAGTCTTATGGGGGGAAATTCACCCTTGGCCTCCCTGGGATGTGAAGAGGGGACAGGTAGAGTGGACCTTGTTTTCTCAGGTTGTTGATATAATTCATTCATTCCACATAGAGCACCTTACTGTGGTGATCAAAAGGTCCTGTGGCAGAAACTAGCTTATATGGTATAGGAACATGCATGATTCTAGGCAGATCAAAATGTCCTGTGGCAGAAACTCGCTTACATGGTGTAGGAACATGCATGATTCTAGGCACGTAGAACAAGTTCTAGACCTTGTAAGTCACTTGTTTTCTAGCTGAAGCTGGTAATAAAGAAATGCTAATATAATACTGAATTAAAACAGGGTAAGGAATTAGAGAGTAATAGGGTAGGGTGGGGACTATTTTAAGCAGATTGACTAGGGAAGATCTTTCTGAGAAGAATGACTTTTGGACAAAGGTGAATGAAGAGAGGAAGCCAATGTAAGAAGAGCATTAAATAGCAAGATCAAAAGGTCCTGTGGCAGACGCTATAGCTTATATGATGTAGGAACAGCAAAGGGGCAGGTGTAGCTGGAGCAGAGGGAGAGAAGAGTGGCGGGAGATGAAGTTGGAAAGAGAGGCAGCAGCTGGATCGTGCAGATCTGGGAGATATTGGAAGCCACTGAGCGGGTTTAAACAGGAAAGTGGTATGCTCTGATTCTGCTTCTAGAAAGATCCCTTGGACTGATGTCAAGAAAATGGACCATATGGAGGAAGAGAGAAAGC
>NW_006409558.1:45276-46648 GCF_000296735.1 Chrysochloris asiatica | reverse complement strand
GGAGAAGAAGTGCCTCCTCTAAGGAGTCGACCTTAAAAATAATGATGACAATTGTGAGGATGGGGCAGAACTGGGCAGTGTTTCGTTCTGTTGAACATAGGAATCGGCTCAATGGTACCTAATAACACAACAATAGCAAATCATGAGCTTTGGACTCTACTGTTATTAAGTGCTGTCCAGTCAGTTCCGACCCACAGCGACCTTGTACAGGGTTTCTGAGGCTGTAAATCTTTTGGGAGCAGAAAGCCTCATCTTTCTCCCACAGAGCAGCTGGTAGTTTCAAACTGCTGACCTTAAGGTTGACAGCCCGATTCACAACCACTACGCTATCAGAGCTCCTTTGAACTCTATTAGTCCTATGTTTAAATCCAAGCTCCACATACTTGACTGTGAGTCCTTGGACAGGCTGTTTCACCTTTCTGAGACTTGGTTTCTGTATCTGTAAAGTGGGCATGACAAAAGCACTTGCTTCTAAGGTTGTCTTGAAAATTCAATGGCATGTAGTAAAGCATATAGAAAAGGACTCAGCACTTTGGTTATTGTCATCGAATTGGTTTTTGACTCATAGCAACCCTGTATAGGGTTCCTAGGAGTGACTGGTGGATTTGAACTGCTGACCTTTCAGTTAGCAGTCCAGTGCTTATCCAACAATGTCACACCAGGGCTTTTACTTCACAGGCTCTTAATAAAGTTAGTTATGACTCAACTTTTCACATTTGAGGATAAAGAAACTGAAGTCAGCTAGTTTAGAAGCAGAGAGGCAACTGGAAGGAGGAGGAAGACAGGAAGCTGAATTTACAGGACTCCTGAAGTCTAATAGCAAAGTGCAGACAGTTAGATAAGTGGGCCAGGAACATGAAAAATCACATGGCCCTCACTGACCTTCTTGTTTTCCCACTTTTGATAAGATGTGGTGTCTTAGTTATCTAGTGGTGCTATAACAGAAAAACCACAAGTGGATGGCTTTAACAATAAACATTTATTTTCTCACAGTTTAGGAGGTTAGAAGTCAGAATTTAGGGTGCTGGCTCTAAAGGAAGTTTTCTTTGCTTTCAGATCTGAAGGAAGTTCTGACCTTCTGCTACTGGACAATCATCATGTGACTTGGCTTATGTTTTCCCCCTCATCTCTGCTTGCTAGCTTGCATTTGCAGTAATCTCAAAAGAGATTGATTTAAAGTACATCCTACACTAATCTTATCTCATTAATATCACAGACATCCCAGTCCCAAATGGGATTATTAACACAGGCATATTGTTGTTGTCATCGTTGTTAGGTGCTGTTGAGTTGGTACTGACTCATAGTGACCCTATGCACAATGTAACACAGCCCAGTTCTACAGCAACCTCACAATTGTTGCTAAGTTTGAACC
>NW_006409558.1:3309-9050 GCF_000296735.1 Chrysochloris asiatica | reverse complement strand
GAACCTTGAGGGCATTATGTTTAGTGAAATTAGTCAGTCACAAAAAGAGAAATACTGCATAAAAAGACTAAATAAAACGTTGTGTTTCAACTAGTGAACCAAGGGGAGGGGGTCTCATCAGGTTTTGTGTGAGAAATTCGTAGCGAGTACAGCGTCCCACCAGGGTAGCAATTACATTAATATGGTAGGATGTGATCTATGGCAATACGCCATATCTTGAGTCAATCCTTTTGAAATAGCAAAGAATATAAATGAGTGATCAGAGGTACCTGCTATCACCAAGAGAGAAGAGCCGGAAGCAGAGATTGTTGTTTGGGCCTGGGGTCCCTGCACTGAGAAACCCCTAGACCAAGGGAAGACTGAAAACAAGGACCTTCCCCCAGAGCTGACAGAGTGATGAAGCTTCCCCATAGAGCTGGCACCCTGAATTCAGACTCCAGCCTCCTACACTGTGAGGGAAGAAGCTTCTGATTGTTAAAGCCATCCACTCGTGGCATTCATGTTATAGTGTGATGTTATGCACCATTGAGTCAGGTCTGACTCATATTGACTCTGTATAGGGTTTCTGAGACTGTAATCTTTCCCAGGGCAGAAAGCCTCATTCCCTCACTTCTGTTACAGCATCACTGGATAACTAAGTCTGGAGCACACCCTTCCGCCCCCACCTCTAGAGCACACTTCTGCTCTAGTGTAGGGATGAGACCCCAGCTGATGACTGACAACATGTGGGTAGGGAGCCAAGAAGAAGATGAGAAGGGGATAGAGAGAGGAGAGGGATAGGGAGGGATTATGAGGGAGATAGGGAAAGGGCCATGGGTGGGAGTTGGATGAACGTGGGGCACCCACCTGAGTGGATGTGAGCATGCAGCTTGAGGTAGTGCTCCCGCCGGAAAAACTTCTTGCATACTTGGCACTTGAACCTGCCCCCACTGCCATGGGTGGGCAGGTGACGCCGCAGGTAACGCTCACAAGGAAATACCTGGCAGAAGAGAAGAGTCAGCTTCAGCTCTCACTTACCAGGCTTCCATGTTGCAGAAGACAGGAGTTGCTGACAGGTCACCAGGCTCCCACATTCCCGACATGTTTAAAGGGGCCCCTCATCTCTGGCCCACTTCTGATCACCAGGGGCCACAGTCCACAGTGTCAGAGTCAGTCCTTACAGCTAAGGTCTGGAACCTTCTGTCTTCTCCCCCTGCTTACCCATAGCCCCAGCCAAAACATGTCTTCTCTGAGCCTCTGCCCAGGCTGTTCTTTCTATGCCAACAAACTCTAACTCACACTTCAAGACCCGACTCAGATGTCACTGCTTCTGTGGAGCCTTCCCAAACTCCTTGATTCCATGCCAGGCAAAGCAAATGCTCTCTTGGTCTTTTGGTGCAGCCTTTAAACCACTGAATTACAGTCCTCTGCTCCCAGAGGGCAGAGAGGGGTTTTCATTCCCCAACATAAGGCCTCAGTCAAGTGACTGGCAAATAAAGAAGTGAATGAATACATGAACAAATGACTAAGGGGATGAATGGAAAGATAATAATAAACAGAAACATGCAAGCCAAAATCTCTTTCCTCCCTAAGTATAGGAAGGGCATTCATTCATTACCTTTTCCTTTCATTCATTCAGTATAGAAACATGATCAAAAGTATAGGCCAAACACACTGACTACTTACTAGCATCACCAGTTCCTAGCTCATGACCCTTCTGAGTCTTCTGTTAATATGGGGAAAATAACAATATTCCTATGTCCTGGGGTTATGATGAGGATGAAATTAAACATAAGGTTACTTGAACTGCTAGGGTGGTGGTTCAAACACACATGCTGCTCCTCAGAAACCCTGTACAGAGTCGCTATGAGTCAGAACCAAATCAACACTTACCAACAACAATATTCCTCCTTTATCTACTGTCTCATTATCTGACATTTCACATTTATGACCACAGTAAAAAAAATCTACTATTTTTCTCATTAACAAATGCTGGTGAGAATGATGCTGGCTGTGATGATTAAGGTTATGTGGCAGCTTGGCTGGGCTATGATTCTCAGTGGTTTGGCAGTTATACAATGGTGTACTCATCATCTATTTTGTAATCTGATGTGGTCATCTTTCATTTTTGTAGAACACTGATTTTTGTATAACAACCTGGTCTTTGGAACTTAACCAGGTTAATGTGTGAGGAATTTGTTGTTGTTCTGAATCATAGCAACCCTGTAAAGGGTTTCCAAGGATTGATTGGTGAGTTTGAACTTCTGATTTTGTGGTTCAAACTGACTTTGTGGTCCAGTGAATTATCCAGGACTCCTAAGTGAGGAATGGGTATAATCAAGTCACAAAAAAACAGTATCTGGCACAATTTGTGATGCTTTTTACTTGGACCACATAGTCCAAAGCCCCAAATTGGGATCCATCATAAGAAACAGCTGTAGTGAGGCAGAAACAGTGAAACCAGGGCTGCCCTGGAAAATCTGCCAGTGAAGGTTCTAAGAAAATGAGTAAAACAAAGAAGTCAGTTAAGCACACCAGGGGATGCAATCAGCAAAATCCTGACTGCAAGAAATGCCACAGGACCAATGGCCCAATTTCTTCTAGGATAAATTGAAGGGAAAATAAATAAAAGAGTAATGGTGGGAAAATCTGTAGATTAATAGAAATTTCTGTCACAGAAACCAATTGTGATATGTGGACCTGATTCAAGCAAACTTTTAAAAACTGATTTTTTTGAGGCCATTGGAAATGTGTGCATATTGTCTAGATAGTTGATATTAAGGACCAGGCTTTAGTGAGGGCTCTCAGATTCACTGAAAAGAACAAATCATGATGGTTGGTTATGTGCCATGGACTCAGTTCTGACTCATAGCGACCTTGTACACAAGAGTTTCCAAGGCTATAAAACTTTACAGGAGCAGAAAGCCTCATCTTTCTCCCGTGGAACAGCTGGTAGTTTTGAACTGCTGACCTTGTGGTTCACAGAACAAATCAAAGCACTGATAATAAGTCAGTAAACTGGGAAGCTGTTGTTCAGTCTCTGGCCACCCCTTGTTAGCCAATAGTAGCCTGGCTCAGTAGGAGCCTCCTCCAGTGTTAAGAAGGACTTTTACTCTTGTTCAAAGTGTCTGTGGCTCCTTGCCCCCTACTACTGCCCTAGCCCTGAAGAAGAGGGCAGCAGTACTTACCTTTTGGCAGTGTGGGCAGGGGAAGTTGTGAGTGGCAGTCTGAAGGTGGTGCTCAAGGGCTTCGGGAGTGGAGTATTTGTTGACGCATTTGACACACCTGAAGGGGAAGGAGCAGGAGAGGTGAGAGAGAAGGATATGGGGCAGGGCTTGCCCTGAGGTGCAAGAACTAGCCCATCCCCTAGCACCAACATGAAGGGGCAAACGCCTATATTTAACTCACTGTCAAATCCATCCATTTTTCTTTCTTGTCATAATCCCTTCACTCAGACATATGCAGTAGCCTCTTCACGGATCTCCTGCTCCCACCCTGCCCCCTATTGTCCATTTTCGGGAGGGCAGCCAAAGGGAACCTTAACAAATAAAATTCAGACCATGTCATACACATGCTTGCTTGAAACTCCCGCCTCAGCCTACAAGACCCTCTTGATGTGAACCTCCCCTACTTTTCAGACCTCATCTATTCCCACTCCCCACCTCACTTCCCTGCTCCAGTCACCTTGGCCTCAACCATGCCAAGCTCATTCTCACCTCAGGGCCTTTGCATTTGCTGTTCCTGATACCTAGAACACGCTTTCCCAGAATGGTTCATTCTCATTCTTTATAACTCAGCTTAAATGTCACTTCCTCAAAGAGGCCCTCCCTGACCATCCTGTCTCAAATTACCTCCTATTACATAACCCGGTTTTATTTTCTTCTTGTTGCTATTAGGTACTGTCAAGTCAGTTTCAACTCACAGTAACTGTCTGGTACTGTGCGATCCTCACAATAATTGCTGTTAGAGCCCATTGTTTCAGACATTGTGTCAATCCAGTTCATTGAAGGCATTCCTCTTTTTTGTTGGTCCTCTATTTTACCAAGCATGATGTCCTTCTTCAGGGACTGGTCCCTCCTGATCACATCTCCAAAGCACTTGAGACAAAGCCTTGCCATCCTCACTTCTAAGGCGCATTCTGACTATACTTCCAAACTAGATTTGTTCATTTTCTGGCAGTCCATGGTATATTCAGTATTTTCCCCAAACACCATAATGTGAATGCATCAATTCTTCTTCAGTCTTCCTTATTTACTGTCCATCTTTTGCATGCATATGAAACTATTGAAAATATCATGGTGTGGGTCAGGTAAACATTAGTCTTCAAAGTGACATCTTTGCTTTTTAACACTTTAAAGAGGTCTTTTGCAGCAGATTTATTCAATGCAATATGTCGTTGAGCTTTTTGACTAATTATTTTAGCATATATTATCTGAAATTGTTTTATCGATCTGCTGACTTGGCTACTATCTGTTTCCCTGGCTAGCAAGTGAGCTCTGGAGGTAGGAATCATATCTGTCCTGTTCAGACTTGCTTCTAGCACCAGTGAGAATCTTTTATGTGAAAGAGTCCAGGCCTGGATCCTTCCCATCTCTGATCTTCAGTTTCCTCATCCATAAAATGGGGGATAAGAATACCAAATGGGCCTGCCTCTTGGTCATTTTGAAGATTGTTTTAAGAATCAGAGAAGACAGATGTGCCAAATAGCCCATAAACTGCAAAGCATGGTCTTTATTTACTGTGGCTAATTAGCATGTCTTTAAAATAGCAGTTTCTGGTTCCAGCCCACTCTGAAAATAAAAAAGACCTCACCATTTCCCCACTAAGAAAACATTTGCTAATGAGGAAAGTCACAAGTAGGGTGAACGATTCATGCCCAAGACAGATATGTGGGTCCTGCTTTCTACTCACCACTGTCACAGTGGGAGACCCACAGGCAGGTCCAGGGGAGGCCCTCAGGCCTCATGCTGGACACCACACTGAAATGCCTCCAGATAGCAAGAGAGAAAGGGGAGGATGGGCGAGAGGGGGCCAAGTTACAGGGAGTATGTGCTATCAGGTCAGTTAGTTCCATTGCTCACTGGCAAATGGTTTTCTGGTGGGGAAATGGCAGGGACGATTTTATCTCCAGAGTGGGTTGTGTAATTTTGTTGTTTGTTGTGGTTAGGTACCATCGAGTTGGTTCCCAAGTATATCAACTCTATGCACAATAGAACCAAAAACTGTCCAGTCCTGTGCCATCCGCACAATGGTTGTTATGCTTGAGCCCACTGCTGTTGCCACTGTGTCAATCCATCTCCTTCGATGGAGGTCTTCATCTTTTTGCAGACCCTCCATTTTACCAAGCATTAAGTCTTGTTCCAGGGACTGGTCCCTCCTGATTTCATGTCCAAACTATGAGAGAAGAAGTCTCGCCATCCTAGATTCCAAGGAGCACTCTGGCTATACTTCTTCCAACACATAATTTTGTTTGTTCTTCTAACAATCTATGGTACTTTCAATATTCTTCTCCAACATCATAATTCAAATGCATCGATTCTTCCATGATCTTCCTTATTTACTGTCCAATTTTCACATGTATATGAGACTACTGAAAAATACCATGGCTTGGGTCAGGTCCTTGAACTGATATTTTTGCTCTTCAACACTTTAAAGAGATCTTTTATAGCACATTTGCCTAAAGCAATATGTGATTTGATTTCTTGAATGCGGTTTCCATAAATTTGTTTATGGATCCAAGAAAAATAAAGTATTTCACAACT
>NW_006409558.1:0-2144 GCF_000296735.1 Chrysochloris asiatica | reverse complement strand
TTTTTTTTTTTTTTTTTGATCAATACCACACTTCATCTGTCAACATGTTTATGTGTCAATAGTTGTGAAAATTGACAACATTTTTATACACTTCATTGTATAATATTACATCATACCAGAAACAATTCACTGAACTCAGTTACAATTTTAGTATTTAAAAATCTTTAAATACAAACTGTGTTTTTGAAACAATGAACATAAACAGAAATATGAGTGGCAGAGAAAATGAAAAACATTACTAGAAACAAACTTTCCACCTAAAAAGGAAACAAAATCATCTGATGACATATCTTTTTAAATTCTCTTTTTAATGACTTTTTTTTTTTTTTTTTTAAAGACCATTTGCTTTCTTCCTATATGATGCTCTTGATGTCATCCCACAACTTTTCTGGTCTTCAGTCATTAGTATCTAATGCATCAAATCTGTTCTTGAGATGGTCTCTAAATTCAGATGGGATATGTTCAAAGTCATATTTTGGCTCTCATAAACTTGTCATTTTCTTCAGCTTAAGCCTGAATTTGCATACAATCAATTGATGATCTGTTGAAATGAACAAAGATTCACGTCCAATTTTTTCCTTGTAGCATCACTTACAATAATGAAAAACTGGAAATAACCCTACAATCCAATAATAAGGGAGAGGTCAAATAAATTAAGGCATATCCATGTGCACATGAACACTAAGTAGCTATGTTTAAAAATGAGGCAGGTGTGTTTGTGTTAATGTCACAAAGATATCCATGCTGTTGTTGTTCTTCAGTGCCACTGGGTCAGTTCTGACTCATAGTGACTCTATGAACAACAGAACAAAACACTACCTGGTCCTGCACCATCCTCACAATTGTTGTTACATTAGAACCCACTGTGTCAGTCCATCTCGTTGGGGTCCCTTTGTTTCACTGACCCTCCATTTTACCAAGCATGATGTCCTTCTCCAGGGACTGGTGCCTCCTAATAGCATGTCCAATGTACAAGAGACAAAGTCTCACCACCCTGGCTTCTAAGGAACATTCTGGCAGTATGTCTTCTAAGATAGATTTGTTTGTCCTCTACTTTTTTGATCTTTGCTGTTATTGCTGGTGTGAGATGATATCTCATTGTTGTTTTGATTTGCATCTCTCTAATGACTAGTGGACATTAGATACAATCTCTTGGGAGAGAACAACTTGATTGCATCAGAATTGATATAGAAATTTAAAGTGACAGTTTCGACATAAAACCAAATGGCCACCACTCGTCTGTCTGTCATGCTGTGGTGGCTTGA
Source organism: Chrysochloris asiatica (assembly GCF_000296735.1). Classification (NCBI taxonomy): domain Eukaryota; kingdom Metazoa; phylum Chordata; class Mammalia; order Afrosoricida; family Chrysochloridae; genus Chrysochloris; species Chrysochloris asiatica. Next base: position 879 of record NW_006409558.1, on the reverse strand, counting down.
GTTGCTGTGATTCTGAAGGCTATGCCACCGGTATTTTAAATAACCAGCAGGGTCACCCATGGTGGACAGGTTTCAAATGAGCTTCCAGATAAAGATAGACTAGGAAGAAAGAGTGACGAACTACTTCCGAATCATTAGTCACTGAAAACCTTATAAATAGCAGAGAAACACTGTCAGACACAGGGCCGGAAAATGAGCCCCTCAGGTTGGAAGGCACTCAAAATGCAACTGGGGAAGAGATGCGTCCTCAAGGTGGAGTTGACCATGATGACGTGAATAGAATTAAGCTCGTGGGAGAAAAGCCCACAGAACTTTCATTTGCTGATGGGCCACAGCTCAAGGTGAGGAGAAACAGCTGTAAACATCCATTGAAAATCAGAACATGGAATGTACTAAGTATGAATCTGGGAAAATTGGAAGTTGTCAAAAATGAAATGGAACGCATAAACATTGATATCTTAGGCATTCGTGAGCTGAAATGGACTGCTATTGGCCATTTTGAATCTGACAACCACATGGTTTACTATGTAGGGAATGAAAAATTGAAAAGGAATCGTGTTGCATTCATCGTCAAAAAGAACATATCCAGATCAGTCATGAGGTACAATGCTATAAGTGATAGGATAATATTCATGCGCCTACAGGTAAGTCCAGTTAACACCACTATTATTCAAATTTATGCACCAAGCACTAAAGCCAGTGAGGATAAAATAGAAGAATTCTACCAACTTCTTCAATCTGAAATCGATCAAACATGCAATCAAGATGTACTGCTCATAACTAGTGATTGGAATGCAAAGGTTGGGAGCAAAGAGGAAGGACCAGTAGTTGGAAAATATGGTCTTGGTGATAGAAATGATGCTGGAGAACGAATGATAG
>NW_006409557.1:43577-49571 GCF_000296735.1 Chrysochloris asiatica | reverse complement strand
TCAACCAGAAGAAGAAAAAAGAGGGAAAAAAGAGCAATCTTATACAGTTTGGTGAACTTGACCTACACCTATGGAAGCAGTAGCTCAAAAGAGGGAACAAATTCTTACAGCAAGAATCATTCCCACCCCATCCACACACATAGTAGACAGGGATGGACAACTTGGACATTGGCTACCCAAAATGGGGGGGGGGGTTACAAAGGCAAGAAGTGACTGGCTTAATAAGAAGACTTAACATTGTGAAAATGTCAATACTGCAGAAAGCAATCTACACATATAATGCAATCAATCCCAATCCAGATTCCAATGACATTCTTTATAGAGATGCAAAAAAAAAAAAAAAAAAAAAAAAAAAAAAAACAATTACAAACTTTATATGGATAGGAAAGAGAGCCAGGATAAGCAAAGCACAGCCTAAGAAGAACATAGTTGGAAGTCTCTCACTCCCTGATTTCAAAATACACTTCATGGATACAGTGGTCAAAACAGCTTGGTACTTGTACAATGAAAGATGTAGATAAATGGAACAGAATTGAGAATACAGAAGTTAACCCATCCACATACAGCCAATTGAACTTTTACAAAAATCCAAAGTACACTGAGTGGGGAAGACATAGTCTTTTCAACAGATGGTGCTGGCAGAACTGGAAATCGCTGTGAAAAAGACTGAAACAAGACCTTTATCTCCTGCCATATACAAAATCCAACTCAGCATGGATTAAATACCTAAATGTGAATCTCAGAATTTTAAAGGTCATCAATGAAAAAACAGGGACAAATTTAAGGGCTCTAATCCAGGGTACACACAGACTAACATTTGAAAAAATTACACAAACAAAAGAAGATAAAATAGATGATTGGGTCATTCTAATAATTAGAAACTTGTGTGCATCAACAGATTTCACCAAAAAAGTAAAAAGGGAGCCCACAGAATGGGAAAAATCTTTTGCTATGGCATATTAGTCAAGGGACTAATTTTTATAATTTATGGGATATTGCAACAGTTCTACAAGAAAAAGACAAATAACCCAATTTAAAAATGGGCAAAGGACATGAACAGACACTTCACCAAGAAAGAGACTTGGGCAGCCAACAAACATATGAAGAAATGTTCAGGATCATTAGCCACTAAAGAGATGCAAATCAAAACAACAATGAGATATCATCTCACACCAGCAATAGCAGCAAAGTTCAAAAATCCAGAGGACAATAAATGCTGGTGAGGATGTGGAGAGACTGGGACTCTCCTGCATTGCTGGTTGGAATGCAAAATATTCCAATTACTCTGGAAAACAGTATGGGGCTTCCTCAGAAAGTTGGAAATAGAAATACCTTATGATCCAGCAATTCCTCTACTTGGTATATATCCACAAGAAATGCCATAACATGACTGGATATATGCACACCAATGTTCATAGCTGCACTATTCATACTATCAAAAATATGGAGACAGCCTAAGTGCCCATCAATGGAAGAATGGATAAACAAACTTTGGTACACACTCACAATGGAATATTATGCTACCTTGAAGAATAACAAGGAAGCTGCGAGCCACCACATAAGGTGGATGAATCTTGAGGACATTGAGCTAAGTGAAATTTGTCATTCACTAAAAGGGAGATATTGCATAATACCATTATTATAAAAGCTTAAGAAAAAGTACCCATACTAAAAGGGGAGAGAATCTTTGTTGGTTACTGTTGGGGATGTGATGACAGGGTTTGAGAGAAGTGCAGGATGGTGATGGTAGAACACAGGGTAGGGGTTAGATACATCATAGTTTGGTTGTTGGGGATGGCAAAGCACAAGAAGGGGGAGGCTGTGGAAGAAAAAGATAGGGGAACACTGAGACAGGTTTGCATGGGCTAAATGGGACAGAGGTAAATAGTGATGCATGTTTAACCTTGGAACATCAAGGCTCTATGATACAGGGATTGAGGCATAGTCTGAAGAGGGGAAATAATATTAAGATGCTTGACTTTCTAATGTATATTGGTTTCCCTTGCCTACTCTTGTAAAATAGACACTTGAGTGGGATAGAAAGGAATGTGGGAGAACATGATTACAGGAAGTTTTAAACAAGTTTTAGCTTATAGCTGTTTGGAATACCTAAAAGGGATTCTAGAACTTGCCCACTGAAATTGATATCTTGCAGATTGTTTTCAGTGTTTAGGACCTTAGGTGGAATCATGAGCCCCATCCAGAATCTTCTGAGGCGAGACATTCCCACTAGAAAGGACAAGCAGATCACCCTGGAATAGCTAGAGCAACAGAAGATACATCGTCAAAAATAGATCAGTAGAAAAAATCCAAAACAAAAATGGCAGTATGATTTGCAACTATAAGAATAAGCAAGTTTGACCTAGCCTCAATGGTGTGATAATCAGAACTTGACTAAATGAAGATAAATTAAAAAACAAACAATTTTTGATAAAGAAACTAGGGTAACTTGCTACAATTTTATGAACTTGACCTATACTCACGGAGATAGTAGCTCAAAATACCAACAGAGAGGGAAGGAGTCTTCACATCAAGTATTAATGTTATCACCTCTGTGTACAGGGTAGATAAGGGTGGGCAACTTAGACACTGGCTGTACATGGACCAAGAGGCAGTTATTTGAACAGAGCATGGGAACACTGGATGGTTTACAATTAAGAAAGGTGTATAACAGGGTTGTATTCTTTTACCATACTTATTCAACCTGTATGCTGAGCAAATAATCTGAGAAGCTGGGTTATATAAAGAAAAACGTGGCATCAGGATTGGAGGAAGATGCATTAACAACCTGTGATATGCAGATGATACAACTTTGCTTGCTGAAAGTGAAGAGGACTTAAAACATTTACTGATGAAGAGTAAAGACCACAGCCTTCAGTATGGATTATATCTCAATGTAAAGAAAACAAAAATCTTCACCACCGGACCAATAAACAATATTCTTACCAACAAAGAAAAGATCAAAGTTTTCAAGGACTTCATTCTTCTTGGATCAACTATCAACACTCAAGGAAGCATCAGTCAAGAAATCAAATGATGTATTGCATTATGTAAATCTGCTGCACAAGACCTTTTTAAAGTGTTGAAAAGCAGAGATGTCAGTTTGGGGACTAAGTTGCACCTAACCCAAGCCATAGTATTTTCAATAACCTCATATGCATGTGACAGTTGGACAGCAAATAAGAAAGACCATAGAAGAATTGATGCTTTTGAGTTATGGTGTTGGAGGAGAATATTGAAAGTGCCATGGGCTGCTCACAGAATCAACAGATCTGTGTTGGAAGAAGTGCAGCCAGAGTGCTCCTTAGAGGTCAAGATGGCCAAACTTTGTTTCTCATACTTTGGACATATTGTCAGGAGGGACCAGTTGCTGGAGAAGGATGTCATATTTGGAAAGATGGAGGGTCAGAGAAAAAGAGGAAGACCCCCAATGAGATGGATTGGCCAAGTGGCAGCATCAATGGGATCAAGTGTGGCAACAATAGTGAGATTGGTGCAGGATCAGGCAGTATTTTGTTCTGCTGTGCAAAAGGTCTCTGAGTTGGCACCAACTCGATGGCACCTAACAATAACAACATAAAGTGAGAGGGCTATTAAGGCACAAAGTAACTGGCTTACAAGCTTCAAGAGGGAGTTTAGTTTAATAGTGTGCAGGTGAAGATAGAGTTCCCACTGAATAATTTTCATCTTGTCTATATGGGTCTGGTTAAAAGAGATGGGGATTAGATTCTTATGATTCAATAATGAGTAACTGTTATCATGACTAATTGCTACTGTCACAATTGTAAAGGTAGAAGTATTGTAACAAAAATGAGGGAGTAGTTAATCTTACTGTCCAGTAACAGAGGACCCTAGGTCCATCAAAGGAGAAGAACACAAGTGGAATGCAGGACCCTATCCAGAGAAGCAGCAGTACCAGAGTTGGAGGCAGAGATGGGAACATGGTGAAAGGGAGCAGATGAGAACTCTAGATTCATGGCAAGAGAGAAACTGAAAGCAGGGGTCAGGAGGCAGACTTTCAGAATGTGCCCTTTGGTGGTGTAAATTATTATATATGCCTAAGTGTTCTTATTAAAAAAAGAGCTAAAATGAATAGCGAGAAATACTGTTAACTGATGGTACATGAAGGGGGTTATAACCATTTTAATGAAACAAAGTATATGATTTGTTGAATATAAAACTGATGATCTGTCCTGTAAACTTTCACTTATTTCACTTAAAAAAAAAAAAAAAAAGCGACTCACAAGTAAAGTTTTGAAGAAAACAAAGAGTTGCTATGCAGAATACTCAATGTGTTACTTAATTCTAAAAAAAAAAAAAAAAAAAAGCGACTCACAAGTAAAGTTTTGAAGAAAACAAAGAGTTGCTATGCAGAATACTCAATGTGTTACTTAATTCTACAACATTGGGGCAAATAATAGAATTACCATTTTACCCACCAGAAGAGTGAGTCTCAGAAATCAAATGACTTCCCAGGCTCACATAGCTTGTACAGGCCAAAGTTTGTAAAAAATTAAATATGGTGATCTGGAAAGCAGAGATATGTTTAAATGAGACTGCATATATGAGGGGGCTTCAAAATTTTTTTGGAAAAATTCAATTATCTTTCAATTCCTTTTTCCTAGGAACTCTTAAATTCCCTTTTATAATTAACTTTAATGGGAAAACAGGAAAAATCATGTGCAAAGCGGTTACCAGGATTACCAAACCATAGAGCTTAGGTCTTTTTTAGCATGTTTGCAAATTATCCTCATGCTGCAAAAATAAAATTTTCCAGTATTGAAGGGTCCATTGGATTCTTGGTGGCATGGTCAGTGGTTCAAACCCATCATTGACACTCTTGGAAACCCTATGGAGAAGTCCTATGGGGTCATTATAAGTCTGGATTGAATTGACTGCAGTGATAATAAATGGGTGAAGGGCCCATTGCATCAGACAGGAGAGTACAGAAATGACAACCTTAGCAATATATTTAATTGTGTTTGAGTTTATCTTTGTAAAAAGGTAAGGAGACCTATAAATTCAGAATGTTTTCCATTGAAAGTGATTAATGTATTTGAAGAATTTTCAAGTTAAGAAAACTAATTCTTACTTACCAGTAAACTATGACTATTCAGAATGACTTGTTTCTGACTATTCCAGATTCTAGAACATGAACTACACATAGAACTTTCCTCAAGTCACTGAGATTACCCCTGTTTCACCTACTCCACAAACACTGTCTTATCCAGACTTTCTGCATAAGAAGAATTCATTATTAATGGTGTCTCCTTCTGGTCAGTTCTGCATTGAATCTGGAGCTATATTCTTTAGAGAGTGTAGCTCGGTAGGAAGGGTCCCAACTCCTTAATCCCCAATGTTATATCCATTAAGATAAAGTCTCATCCATATTGCACACAAAACATACAGACACTCACACATAACATTTGCTTATAAAGGCTCTAAAATTATCTACTTATGCTCTCATTATCAAAGTCTCTTTTCTCTGAGTCTCTTAAAAGAACAGCCTCAAATGGGAAGATGAAACCCTGAGATACCTCCTTGTCCCTCACTTAGTGACCTAATAGCTGTCCCTGGGTAATCAGTTTCCCTATCTTTGGAAATAGAACTGGTTTCCAGATCAACATACAAAGATATTGGAAAGTAACACTACTGATTTCACAATTGGAAAAATGGTCAATAAATTGAAAATCTTAGATACATAAGGGAATTAAGGTCACAGGGTAAATTGCTTCCTAACAACTAGACAGGAAGATAGACTGATTGAATCACAGCTGCCTGGGAGCAGAAGCTCAAGTACACAGGCAGAGTAAGTATGATTTGTTGTTGCTGTTAGATGCATTTGAGTTGAATCTGACTCACAGTGACCCTATGTACAACAGAATGAAACATCGCTTGCTTTTGTGCTGTGCCAGTAAAGTTTTGTTTAAACTTGATGGGATCAGGATTCTCAGTGGTTTGGCAGTTGAAATGTTGTTTTAGGTGCCATCAAGT
>NW_006409557.1:37863-42232 GCF_000296735.1 Chrysochloris asiatica | reverse complement strand
TGGGATCTAATATAATGTAAACAACTCTAGCATGAGGCCTGCTATGAACAACCAATTGATTGAAAGGAATTTTCTTTACAGGTATTACCGGCTTCCAATATATAGGACACCCAGGCAAAGTTTGCTTGCTATCTTCTGAGTCTGGATCGTGCAGTTGACTCACCCTCTGGTCTCCCATTCTTTGGACTTGAGCCAGTGCCCTGCTGCTCTGTTACCTGCTGATCTTAGGAGTCAATAGCAGCCTGCCTTTTTATCTGCTGAACTTGCCTGTCTGTTTGCTGTCTGACCTGTTGATTTTGGTTCATCAGCCCTGTGGCTGATGAGTCAGAAGCCTCCAGCCTAATATTTAACCAATAGACTTGGTGTTGATGCCTCTAAAACTGTGTGATCCAGCTCCTTGATACAAATCTCTCTTTATATACTGATGGTGTTGTTAAATGTCATTGAGTCAGTTCTAACTCATAGTGACCCTCTATAGGGCTTCCAAGAAGTGGCTGGTAGATTTGAACTACTGACATTTAGGTTAACAGTCCAGTGCTTATCCTATAGTGCCACACCAAGACTCCTCCTTATATATACATGTATTTATATGTACAGATATATAAGTGCTGGTGTGATACTGTAGGATATATACTGAACTTCTTACCACATAGTTGGAGGTTCAAACCTGCCAGCTGCTCCTCAGAAACCCTATACAAGGTCACTGTCAGTTGAAACTGACTCAAAAGAACTTAACAATGACAACAACATATAAGCTTCACTGGTTTTGTTTCTCTATAAAAGCCAGACTAAGAAATGTGCCATCCTTATAATTGTTGCTATGGTTGAGCTCAGTCCATCTTCTGAGGGTCTCCCTTTTTTTCACTGGCTCTCTACTAAGCATGGTGTCCTTCTCCAAGCACTGGTCTCTCCTGATAACATGTCCAAAGTATGTAAGATAAAGTCTTGTCATTCTCTCTTCTAAGGTGTATTCTGGCTATACTTCTTTCAAGATAGATTTGTTCATTCTTCTGGTAATCCAGTGTATGTTCAATATTCTTCACCAGCATCAAACTTCAAATGCATCAATTCTACTTCAGTCTTCCTTATTCATTGTCCAGCTTTTTCATATATATGTGAAAATACTATGGCTTGGGCCAGGGACACCTTAGTCCTCAAGGTGACATCTTTGTTTTTTAATCATTTTAAAGAGTTCTTTTGTAGAAGATTTGCCCAATGTAATACAGCCTTTGATTTCTTTAATTCTGCTTACAGGTGAAGATTGTGGATCCAAATAAAATGAAATTCTTGACAACTTCAATATGTTCATTTATCTTGATATTATTTATTGGTCCAAATTTTGTTTTCTTTCTGTTAAGGTGCAATCTGTACTGAAGGCGGTAAGATTTCACCTTCATCATTAAATTTTCACTTTCAGCAAACAAGAGTGTATCATTTGTATATTACAAGTTATTTATGAACCTTCATCTAATCACTTTAAACATGTGTAGTTGGTAAATAGCTGGAGGCTCAGTGTGAAATATCTAAAGAGTTTAAAATACCAGGGGACCAGTATTAGGAGGTCAGGGTTCTATACTTTTGTGAGTTTGGCTCCAGGAGTTCCACCAGGTTCTCAGGATGAACAATGGAGAAAAATTCTTTTAAGCTTCTGGCAGGGGGAGGAGAAAAATAACTAGTTTGAAATACACCCAGAACTCTCTGTTCCCCTTAATAAGGTGAGTCAAAATGAAAACTATTTACAAGACATTAATCAACTTGGGTTTTATAAAAGTCCAAGAGACTCTGGGTGAATAGACGTACTCCCTGTGTCATGAAAGAGGGAGAAGGGAGGTGAGAAGCATTCATAAAAATCATATCCTAGTGACACAGACTCACTAAAAGATTGAGACTTAATCATATGATTATAGAATACTTCCTTTCCTCCCACACTTTCCACAACGTGAATAGGGATAAAAGAGCTTCAAGCTTCAAACTATATTTAACAAGAAACATTTTAGGAATCCAAAAGACAAGGAAGAATAAAACAAAGACACAAAGAAATTTTAGTGTCTGTCACCAGAACTAGAGAAAACAGTTGACAGAATTTAGTTCCTACCAGATAGACATAGTCATTACACTAGATTACTATCTATTTCAGTTTCTTTTACCTAATACAGCATGTATGGTTTAAAAAAAATATGACATACAAAAAGACAAATAACAAAGTCTGAAGAGACAGAAAAAACATCAGAACCAGTCTCAGATATAACAGAGATTTTGGACTTATGAGACTAGGAGTTAAAAAAACAAAGAAACTAAGACTATGACTGCTTGATATATTTGAGTTATGATGTTGGAGGAGAATATTAATAGTACCATGGACTGCCAGATGAACAAACAAATCTGTATTGGAAGAAGTAGAGGCAGATACTCCTTAGAAGCGTGTAACAATAATTGTGAGAATGGTGCAGGGCCAGGCAGTGTTTCATCCTGTATTGCATAGGGTCATTATGAGTTGGAACCAATCAGAAGACACTTAACAACAACAGCAACATGAATACGTGATGCATTTGAGTTATGGCGTTGGCAAAGAATATTGAAAGAATCATGGACTACACGGATAACAAACAAATCTGTCTTAGAAGTACAGCCAGAATGTTTCTTAGAAGCAAGGATATCAAGACTTTGCCTCCTGTACTTTAGATATGTTATCAGGAGGGATCAGTCCCTGGAGAATGACTTATGCTTGGTAAAGTAGAGGGTCAACAAAAAACAGAAAGACCCTCAAAGAGATGATTTGACCCAGTGACTGAAACAATGGCTCAAACATAGCATTGATTCTGAGGATGGTGCAGGTCCAGGCAGTTTCATTCTGTTGTATCTAGGGTTGCTGTGAATGAGAGCTTAACAGCAACAATAACAATGAATCAGAATAGACTTGAAAGCACCCAGAAACATGATTAATATAATGAGAATAATTGGATATAGAGTACAACATGCAAGAACAGATGGGTAATATAGGCAGAATGATAAAATCTCTAAGAAAGAATGAAAAACAATGTTAGAAATCAAAGACTAACAGAAAAAAATTTTTTTTCATTAAATTGGGCATGGTTAAGGTAACAAAAAATTGTAAGCTTAAATACATGTCAATAAAAACATTCTTAATTGAAAACCAAAGAGAAATAAGAAATAAATAAAGAAAAGAGACTATTCAAGAATTATGGGACAAATACTACAGGTGTAGTATATACGTAATGCAAAAAGAAAGATAAAATAGTAGAATAAACATTTCAAGTAATAAAGGCTATAATTTTCCCTAAATTAATGATAGACACAAAACCAAAGCCACAGATTTCAGCAGCACAGAGAACACCAAGAAATATAAACATAAAGACATTGTTACCTTTCACTTCTATGATTAAATATATTTCTAGGCATTATATGATTCTCTTAAAAGTCATAATAGATAGAATTATTTCATTAATTTCCCTTTCATCTTTCTCATTTCTGGTGTATGAAATCCAATGGATTTTTGTTTGTTATCAGCAACTTCGCTAAATTCCTCTATTTATTCTAGAAAACGTTCTTGTGTATTCTAAATACAATTTTATTGGGTGTTCTGTTTTGTTTTGTTTGCAGTTTTCATACTGCCTTAGGCTGCTTTCTTTAGAAAAGCAAAACCTAACCTACTACCATCAACTAAGAGTCCTGGTGTGGTGATGTGGGTCAATGTACTGGACTGCAAAGTTGGTTTGGACTGCAAGTTCAGTGTTTCAACTTCACCAGCTACTCCTCAAAAACCCTATACAGGAGGCAGGGCTGCGCAGTGAAGGTCGCCACCAGCAATAGCACAGAATACCAGGCAAAGCAGAGCCAGGGCAGAGCTCCAAAATTCAGAACCACAGAGATAGGAATATTTTAAAGGTTTGAAGGCTTATAGCTAGTGGAGTGTGGAGCTGAAGTAAAAAATCACGTACTTTTGAATCTGCTGGGCCGGGCTCGTAGGCCTGAGCTGACATCTTGGGCGAGACCAACAGCATGACAAAACAGGGGCCACAGAAACACCACAGGTAAATGCCACAGGAACCTTGGTACAAAGGTGGACAATATACTTTGTTAGTTTTGCTTTGCTCTGATTTTCTTTTTTTCTTTGGTATCTGGTAATTGACATGCTCACTGTTTGCCCACCTCCATTATGGGGAATAGAGGGAAAGCCTGAGCCAAGTTGCCACCCCCCACTCTCATCGCTGGTGGGTTCGTCTGCCACAAATGCTCACAGATACTCAGCCCAAGCAGAGGTGCTTATCTGTTTCCTTTTTGTTCTGTTCTTTATCACAGGAAAGAGGAGATTGTCTGAAAAAGAGTTTAAAGGCAAATATCTCTTGGG
>NW_006409557.1:0-8399 GCF_000296735.1 Chrysochloris asiatica | reverse complement strand
TGTCTTCTCCATTTTTCATCTTTGCTGTTATTGTTAGTGTGAGATGGTATCTCATTGTTGTTTTGATTTGCATCTCTCTAATAGCTAGTGATCGTGAGCACTTCTTCATATGTTTGTTGGCTGCCCTGATCTCATCCTTAGTGAAGTGTCTGTTCATATCCTGTGCCCACTTTTTAATTGGGTTATTTGTCTTTTTCTTGTAAAGGTGTTGTAGTTTCCTGTATATTTTAGAAATGAGTCCCTTGTAACTAATTCATTTTGATACAGTGATCCTGTTTATTCCTTCTATCTACTTTTGAGGTTTCTTGAATCATATTTTGCCTTTGATATTGTTGTTAAGTACTTCCTAGTTGGGTCTGACTCATAGTGACCCTGTACAGGGTCTGAGGCTGTAAATCTTTAAGGGAATAGAAGGCCTTAATTTTCTCCTAAGAAGTGAATGGTGGACTCAAAGCTCTGATTGCTATTCTCAGCCAAGTGTTTATCCTCCAGGACCATGGCATCCCCACTTTTTGCCCATACAACCTTTCAATATTGCAACTTTAGACTTGATTTTTTCCCCCTTCTTCTTTCAGCTTGAGAAACGCTGAGTATGTTTTCCTCTTTTCATTTTCTTACTCCAAGTATTTGCACATTTCATTAATACTACTTTATCTTCTTGTGATGCCCTTTGAAATTTTCTATCAGCTCTTTGACTTCATAATTTCTTCAAGTGTCTTTAGTTTTTCTACAATAAAAAGCAAATTTTACAGTCTCTCTGGTATCCATTTTACCTTTTCTTTCTTTCCTGTCTTGTTAGTGACCTTTTGCTTTCTTCGTGTATGATGTTCTTGATGTCATTCCACAGCTCTTCTGGTCTTCTGAATAATAACAAATGCATCAAATCTGTTCTTGAGATGGCCTTTACATCCAGGTGGAATATAGTCAAGGTCATATTTTGGCTCTTGTGGACCTGTTTTAATTTTTTTCAGCTTCAACCTAAATTTGGGTATGATCAATTAGTTCTCTATTTCACAGTTAGTCACTGGCCTTTTTTTTTGTTTTACTGGTGTTATTGAGCTTCTCTATCATGTCTTCTCACAGATATGGTCAATTTGATTCCTGCATATTACATCTGTTAAGGTCATCATTTATGTTGTTGAAAAAAGCATTTGCAATGAAAGCCTTTGGTCTTCCAAAATTTTATCATGGTTTCTATCAACAAGGCCACATTTTCCAACTACTAATCTTTCTGTTTTGTTTACAATTTTTACATTCATTTTCCAGTAATTATCAATGCATCTTGATTACATGTGCATGTTTGATCAATTTCTAACTGAAGAAATCGATACAGTTCTTCACTTTTATCTTCGATGGCTCTAGTGGTTGGTGAATAAATTTGAATAATAGTGGTATTAACTTGTCTTCCTTAAAGGAATATGGGCATTGTCATATGGCAGACAGCATTGTACTTCAAGAAAGATCTTGAAATGCAACACCATTCCTGTTCAATTTGTTGTTCCTGCCCTAGTAAGCAATATGATTGTCAGATTCAAGTTGCCAATACCAGTCAATTTCAGCTCATTTGTTGTTGTCAAGTGTCACTGAGTCAGTTTTGATTAGTAATGATTCTGCATAGAGTTTCTAAGGTGGGTTTGAACCACCAGCCTTGTGGTTTGTTGTTTATCCTATAGCACCACACCATGATTCCTTTTAGCTCACTTGTTGTTGTTGTTGTTATGTGCCGTGAAGTCGGTTCTGACTCATAGCAACCCTGTACAGGGTTTCTGAGCCTGTAAATCTTTACGGGAGCAGAAAGCCTCATCTTTCTCCTGTGGAAGAGCTGGTAGTTTCAAACTGCTGACCTTGTGGTTCACAGCCCAATTCGTAACCACTATGCTACCAGAGCTCCTTTTAGCTCACTAGTGCCAAGGATATTTATCTTTATGCATTCCATTTTATTTTTGACAACTTTAAATTTTCTTAGATTCATATTTCATGCATTTCATGTTATAATTATTAATGGATACTTGTAACTGCTACTTCACATTTTTAGTTCTGCCACATCAGCAAATGCAGGTTCTGAAAGCTTTGCTCTGTTCACTTCATTAAGGTCAACTCTATTTTGTGTGTCATCTAATTTGAGGGACTCATCTTCTGGCAGTATACTCAGAAGGTTTTCAGTGTCTAGCAATTCAGATGTGGTCAGCCTCTTCTTCATCCTAGTTTGTCTTAATCTGAAAGTTCTGCTGAAGCCTGTCTACAATACATGATTCTGTTTTATTTAAAATACTGATGGCATAGCATCCAACATCGCAGCAACACACAAACCACCACAGTGCAGCAAACTGACAAATTAGTGGTGGAAATGTGGGTCTTAGAGGGAAATTTATCTCATTGAATTTGTGTATTAGAAAAGGTGAAAGATAGAAAATGGGAGTATCTTAAACCTTAAGTAAGTGTAAGGAAAGAAGTAAAAGTCAGAGAAAAAAAATCAATGAAATTGAAAACAGAAAACAATTGAGAAAATCAAGGAAACCAAAAGCTGTTCTTTGAAGAAAAAATAAATAAATCAATGCAATTGATACATCTCTAGCTAGGTTAACTAAGAAAAAAAGACAGAAGAGACAAATTGTTAATATTAGAAATGAAAGCAGGGACTTCCCTATGTATTCCAAGAACATTAAAGACATAATAAATGAATTATATTGACCACTTTGTACCAACAAATTTGATCAATTAGATGAAATGGACCAATCCTTTGAAAAAAAAAGCAAATTGCTAGGCCTCAGAAAAGGAGAAATAAAGAATCTGGGTCCGTGTATATCTACTTAAACTTGAATCAAAATTTACAACTTCAAAAGAAGAAAGCACTGGGCTCAGATGGCTTCACTGGTGAATTCTGCCAAGTGTTTAAGGAAGAAATTATACCAATCTTCAAAATCTCTTTCAGAAAACAGAAACAGAGGAGTACTTCATAATTCATTCTGTAAGGCCAGCATTATTCTGCAAGAAAAACCAGACAAACATATTATTAGAAAGGAAAACTACCAATAAATATTTTTCACAGGGGCAGATGTAAACATCCTTAACAAAATATTAGTAAATTAAATATGACACTATGTATACACCCTATGACCAAGTGGGATTTATGATATTGTAAAAGTTAATACATGCATACCCATATGATTTTCAAAACTCCTATAACTGTACAACACAAAGAATGGACCCTAATGTAAATTATGGACTTTAGTTAATAATAGCCTATATAGGGTCACTATGGGTCAGAACTGACTCAGCACTTAACAATAACAATTTATCAATATTGGTTAACTGATTGTTAAAAATGCAATATGGCAGTGCAAGTTGTTAATAATAGGGGGATTTGTGGAAGGAGGAAAGGGAGTATATGGCAACTCCTTGTATTTTGTGCTCAATATTTCTGTAAATATAAATCTGCTTTGAAAAATAAAGTCTAGTATTTAAAATCAAAAGAGCAACGACAACAGAACATTTCATAACAGTATTTCTGTGGACCCTTAGATCAAAGGGTTGCTGATAAGAGTTCTGATCACAAAGGCTTTGTGACTAAATAAGATTGCTTATCACCAGGTTTCGTACTGCAAGACTTCACTGGATATTTAATGTACATTACAAATCCTCAAGAGGCACCATGTTATGCAGTATTTTCTTAATTAGTTTGACCATGAAATCCTCCCATTTCACGATGTGTCTCCAGACACACTGGAGTGACTCAAGCCCATGATTTCCAAGTTCCTATCCAGATATAATACTAATCACTGATGGAGGCAATGCTGCTGGTTTGCCATAATTTCCTATGAAAGGGCAACAAATTTGTAAAAGACTAGGCTTTTTGCTTCAACGTTTTAAACACCAGATTAGAGTTTCTGGGGAATAGGATTATCTATCTAGGACATTTATGTGAATGAGAGGTTTGGGAAGCCTAGAGGGTGACAGTACAAGGGGTTCACCAAACTGCAACTTAAAAGCTTTGTTCATAGGAATTTACAGCTGCCATTAACTCAACTCCAATAACAAACATAATATGATCTGAGCTCTACTGTGATTAAGACATATAGTTCCCCCCAGAAAAGCATGGCTTTGATACAGGAATATGATTCTAATAATTCTAATAAGCCAGACGTTCTTATTTAGAAGTTGTAATTTCCAGCCCCTCGCTGACATTCAAAAGTAATCATATATTAGTATTTAATAGTTACTGAAAAGATTAAAGTTGGAATAAGTCAAAGTGAACAACTTTTACACTGAAAAGTATAAAACACTATTAAAATAAATTAAAGAATACTTAAATAAATAAGACATTTCATGTTCATGGATTGGAAGGTTTAATGTTTTTAAGATTTCAATACTACCCAAAGCAATCTAAAACTTCAATGCTCTCCTGTATCATGTGAAATTGGCTTTTTTCCCTCTGTTCTCTAAAACATACCAGCATCTGTATTATAATGACATCCTTTACTTGGCCTTTTGCCTCTGGATTTTGAAAAAACAATCTTGGGGATTTCCTAAGTTGTTGATTACCTTTATGGTTTGTTACTATTGTTAGGTCTGGTGGGAGACCACCCTGCCCCTCCCCCTATAATTAACATGAAGCACAAGGACTGGTTTATATGAAGTCCTGAAATACTGGCTTATATAAAGGGTTTGGGGACCTTTTTGACTAACAGCTCAGTAGGATTTTAACAAAGAGCTAAGAGCTCATTCATTAGAACACAGAAATCCCATGGAAGAAACTGTTTAAGATGGGTAA
Organism: Chrysochloris asiatica; assembly: GCF_000296735.1. Lineage (NCBI taxonomy): Eukaryota > Metazoa > Chordata > Mammalia > Afrosoricida > Chrysochloridae > Chrysochloris > Chrysochloris asiatica. The sequence continues at coordinate 3,628 of NW_006409557.1, read as the reverse complement.
AAGTATCATGGACAAGAGAAGTGGTTTCAGCAGAGATAACAAGTGGGCTTGGATGGTGGCGGAAAATGAAAGCTAAAACTTGGCCGAGAACTGTAACAAACATTGGATTGTTGCTGTGAGCACTGGTCAGGCAAGAGGAGAGCATGCCAGTCCAAGCAGAAATCAACAATGACTATGACTGTGATGAAATAAAGAAAAAACGACTTGTCCAGTGTACTGAAATAAAAACTAAGCAGGTAGATTGCTGTTGTTGTTAATTGCTGTTGAGTGGCTTCCGACCCGTAGCGATCCCGTATAGGGTTTCTGAGGAGCAGCTGGTGAGCTTGAATGGCTGACTTTGTGGTTCAAACAGATTTTGCAGTCCAGCGCATTATCCGCATCACATAATCCATTTCAAGAACTGATATCCATTGACACTTCAAGTAGAGGAGCTGAGCTGAGTTGGAAAAGTGCAGAGATGCTAACCTCCATCTCATTTCGTTGTTGTTGATTCTAGATGCTGTCAAGTCAACTCAGACTCATAGTGATCCTATATGCATCTTTAATGAAACACTGTCCTATCCTGAGCCATGCTTACAAATATTATGTTTGAACTTTGTGTTCAAACTGTGCCAATTCATTACTTTTTTCACTGATCCTTTACTTTACAAAGCATGATGTCCTTTTTCAGGGACAGGCCCCTTCTAATAACTTGTCCAAAGTATGTGAGACAAAGTCTCACCATCCTTCCTCTAATGATGTACTTCCTGTACTTCCAAGATAGATTTCTTTGTTCTTCTGGAAGTCCATGGTACTTTCTATAATCTTCAACACCATAATTAAAATCCACCAATCATTTTCTGGACTTTCTTATTTATTGTCCAACTTTTACATGCATATAAAGTGACTGAAAATGCCATGACTTAGATCAGGTGCACTTAAATCAGGTGCCTTTAGTCCTCAAAGTGAGATTTTTGCTCTTTTAAGAGCTCTTTTGTGGTAAATTTGCCCAATGCAATATATTGTCTGATAGTCTGGCTGCTGTTTCCATGAGCATTGATTGTGGATCCAAGTAAGTTAAATCCTTTCTCCAATCTTTTTCTCAGTTAATCAGGATGCTTATTGGTCCAGTTTGAGGGTTTTTGTTTCATATACACTGAGTTGTACTCCATACACAGGCTGTATTCTTTGATCTTTTACAGCAAATGACTCAAGACCTCTGCTTTCAGCAAGCAAGCTGTGCTGTCTGGATATTCCAGACTGTCAGTGAACTTATTCTTGTCTTGATTCAGTGTTCTTCTGCATATGGTTAAAGCTTCTTATATTATTGGCTTATTGTATAAGTTGAAGAAGTATATTGAAAGGATACAACTTTGACACACACATTTCCTGATTTTAAACAATTTAGTATCCACTTGTCCTTCTTGTCTTAGACTGGGTTTTCTAGAGCAGGTGAATCAATGAAATGTATACATATAAATGTGTATATATAAATGTATATAAAGAGAAATTTATTATCTTAGAATTTTAGAGTCATAGATCCCAGCACTAGAGAGAGAGAGAGAGAGAGAGAGTCTCTCCTGCATGTCCATTATATTGGGAGCAAACCACATCTTCAAGGAAGCATCCCTTTAATTGTTTGGCTGGTCATAGTCACTCATCAAAGAGTTAACTATACCTGTATTAGGTTTCATCACCATGGAAATAAGCACATCCCAACTGTTTAACTTCTGAAAGTTCTGCCTAGCTGAGTTGATACAGAAACCTAGTACTAAATTCTTGGTCTATGTACAGTTTCCCCTAAGCATAATCAAGTGTTATTGAATTCCCATTAAACTCAATATTATCTATACTTTGTGTTGATCCACATAGTCATATGACATTGCATAGTCAATATAACACAATTAAACATCTTTCTTGTATTCTTTGCTTTCACCCAAGATCCATCTGATATTAGCAGTGATATCCCTTTCCAATGTTATCTGAATTTGGCTTGAATTTCTGGCTGTGCTTTGCCAATGTACTCCTGCCACTATTTTAAAATTATTGTAGCAAAGTTATTACATGTGGTATTAGTAATATTGTTCAATAAATCCTGTAATTCATTGGGTCACATTTCATTAGAATGGGCACAAATATGTATCTCTTTTGTTTAGTCAGGTAGCTCTCTTCCAGATTTGTTTATATTGAGTAGTGAGTGCTTGCAGCACTGCATCAGATTGTTGAAACATTTCAATTGGTGTCTGTCAATTCCTGGAACCTTGTTTTTCTTTAATGTCTTCAATGCAGCTTATATTTCTTCCTTAAATACCATCAATTCTTGATCATATATTACCTCTTGAAATGGAACACCAACCAATTCTTTTTTGGTACAGGGTCTCTGCTATGTATTTTTTCCATCTTCTTTGACGCTTCCTGCATCATTTAGTATTTTTTCCCATAGAATCATTCAGGATTGCATCTCAAGGCTTGAGTTTTTTCTTCAGTTATTTCAGTTTTTCCTTTAATTTTAGCTAGTTTTCATTAGAGAGCAAGTTTCAGAATCTCTTCTGATATCTACTTTGGTCTTTTCTTTCTTTTTTATGATCTTTTGCTTTCTTGACATATGATGCTCTTTATATCATCTTTTTTCTTTGGTCATCGATGTGTAATACATTAAGTATGTTCTTGATATGATCTTTAAATGTAGTCCTGGTGTGGTGATGTAGGGAAAATACTGGACTGCTAACAGCAAGGTCAGAGGCTTGGAAATTCTATACAGAGTCACTATGAGTTCAAACTGACTCAAAGGCACTTAACAACAACAACATACTAAAAGTCATCTTTTGGCTTATGTGGTCTTCTTTTAGTTTCCTTCTGTTTTGGCCGATGATACTGAGCTTTTCTATCATCTTGTTCCACAAATGTAGTCAATTTGATTCCTGTATATCCCATCTGGTGAGATTTACATGTATAGTCCTTGTTTATGATTTGAAAAAAAGGTATTTTCAATAAAAGAGTTTTGTTTTTGCAAAATTAATTCATGATACCTTATGTGTTATTTCTGTCACCATGGTCATCTTTTCCAACTACAGATCTTTCCTCTTTTACTTCCAATTTTCACATTCCAATCACCAATATGATCTATGCATCTTGATTGCATGTTTGATCAATTTCAGACTGGAGAAGTTGTTGTTGGTGGTGGTTATGAGCTGTGGAATCAGTTCTGACTCACAGAGACCCTGTACAGGGTTTCTGAGGCTATAAATCTTTACGGGAGCAGAAAGTCTTATCTTTCTCCCACAGAACAGCTGGTAGTTTTAAACTGCTGACCTTGCAGTTCACAGCCCGATTGGTAACCACTATGCTTCTAGAGAACTCTTCAATTTCTTCATTATTGACTTTGGTGGTTGGCACGTAGCTTTGAGTAATATTTGCATTGGCTGGCCTTCCTTGTAGGGGTATAGATCCTATCCTATGACAAATAGCATTGTACTCCGAGACTTATCTGGAAAGATTCTTTTTATTTTTTTTTTAAATGTTTTATTGTGAATTATATGATAGTTTACATGGGAGAACATTAGTTTTACATTCATTCTATCCTATATCGTTTCATTGCAATGGTTCAAATCCCCTCCATGCATCATCAATCAAACGAAGGGTATACCCT
>NW_006409556.1:47187-49879 GCF_000296735.1 Chrysochloris asiatica | reverse complement strand
GAAGTATGAATCTGGGAAAATTGGAAGTTGTCAAAAATGAAATGGAACGCATAAAACATTGATATCTTAGGCATTAGTGAGCTGAAATGGACTGGTATTGGCCATTTGCAATCTGACAACCACATGGTTAACTATGCCAGGAATGACAAAATGACGAGGAATGGTGTTGCATTCATCATCAAAAAGAACATATCCAGATCAGTCATGAGGTACAACGCTGTCTGTGATAGGATAATATCCATGCAAGGGAAGCCCAATTAATACCACTATTATTCAAATTTACACACCAACAACTAAAGCCAGTGAAGATGAAATAGAAGAATTCTACCAACTTATTCAATCTGAAATTGATCAAACAAGCAATCAAGATGTATTGATCATGACTGGTGATTGGAATGCAAAGGTTGGGAGCAAAGAGGAAGGATTAGTAGTTAGAAAACATGGCCTTGGTGATAGAAATAATGCTGGAAAATGCATGATAGAATTCTGCAAAACCAATGATTTGTTCATTTCAAATACCTTTTTTAGACAGAATAACAGTTGACTATACACGTACGTGGACCTTGTCTGATAGAATACATAGAAATCAAATTGAAAACATCTGCAGAAAGAGACGATGGAAAACTTGCATATGATCAGTGAAAACAAGGCCAAGGGCAATTACTCATATGCAAATTCAAACTGAAGCTGAAGAAAATGAAAACAAACCCACAAGAGCCAAAATATGACCTTGAATATATCCCACCTGAATTTAGAGATCATCTGAAGAACAGATTTGATCCATTAAACACTGAAGACCGAAGACCAGAAGAGTTGTGGGATGACATCAAGAACATCATACATGAGGAAAGCAAAAAATCATTGAGAAGACAAGAAACATGGAAAAGGTCAAAATGGATGTCAGAAGAGACACTGAAATTTGCTCTCCAGCATAGAGATGCTAAAGCAAATGGAAGAAATAAGTAGGTCCAAGAGCTAAACAGAAAATTTCAAAGATCAGCTCAAGAAGATAAAGCCAAATATTACAACAAAATATGCAAAGATCTGGAATCAGAAACGAAAAAGGAAGAACACGCTCAGCATTTCTCAAGCAGGGGGAACTGAAGAAAAAAAGTCAAGCCTTGACTTTCGGTATTTAAAGGTTCGCTGGGAAAATTATTGAATGATGCAGAAAGCATCAAGAGAAGAAAAGATTATACACTGCTGGAAATGAGGTCCCATGTGATTAACTGTCTGAGTCTGCTAGTTATATTGGCTTAGGAAGCTGGCTACAGTAATTTATGGACAGACCCTCATACATCTAAGAACTAGAGAATTCCCTCTTACATTAATGATTTTTTCACTTTGTTATAAACTATGCTTGGTAACAGATACTTTCAATAGTCAGTGATTCCCCACATCAAACAGCATGAATCACAGCTATGCTCTCCGGAAGCGTCACTATAGGAACATTGTTGTTGCTGTTGCTAAATGCCGTCAAATCAGTTCCGACTCATTGCAACCCTGTATAGGGTTTCTGAGGAGTGGTTGGTGAGTTTGAACTGCCAACCTTGCAGTTTAAACTGGCCTTGCAGTCCAATGCTTATCCTACAGTGCCACACCAGGACATATTATTTAGAGAGACAAATATTACAAGAAACTATTTTCACGATCCTGAGAACTAAAGTCCTGCAATTGAACTCACATCCGTTTTGAAGGCTATTTGGTTAAAGCTCACAATTTCTGACATTTTTTAGGTTTAAGAGCTGTGTCTGTTCATAGTACTCCATCTAGTGCCTGGTAGAGTAAATTCCTAATATTCAGCTGCTTTTCTGTTTAGAATTTTAAGTGAGCAAGTGCATATAAACAAATGTTTATAACGCCAGAAAAATATACCACAAGACTTAGAAAACATCATAATTACCAACTACTTAAAGGAACTGCTGTGGTGTTTCATCAACTGCACTATTTTGATCATCTTGACCAAGGCATTTATAGACATAATATTGAATAAAGTTCATACCCTGGCTCCCAACTTTCAGGTATTTTAACGTTGATGTTATTAACTGCTATTGAGTCAGTTCCAACTCATAGCAATCCCATAGAGAGTTTCCGAGGACCAGCTGGTGAGTTTAAACAACAAATCTTGTGGTTAGCAATCTAGTATTTGTCCTACAGCACTACACCAGGACAGCCTAAATTGCTGTTAGGTGACATGAAGACGGTACTGACTCAGTGAAAACAGAACACAGTCCAATCCTACACCAACCTCACAATCTTTACTACACCTAAGCCATTGCTACTGCCACTGTTCCAATTCAACTCACTGGGGGATCTTCCTCTTTTTCAGTGACCCTCCATAGTACCAAACATGTCATCTTTCTCCATGGACTGTCCCTCCTGATAATATACCCTAAGTATGAGAGACAGAGTCTGCCCATCCTAGGTTGGCCATCCAAGGAGCACTCTGGCTGTACTTTTAAAACACAGAACTGTTTGTTCTTTGGCAGTCCATTGTACTATTGATATTCTCCTCCAACTCCATAACTCAAATGCATCAATTCTTCTAAGGTCTTCCGTATTCACTGTCCAACTTTCACATGCATATGAGGTTATTGACAATACCATGCCTTGGGCCAGCCACACATTAGTCTTCAAACTGACATCTTTGTTTTTCAGCACTTTAAGGAGGTCTTGTGCATCAGATTTGCCT
>NW_006409556.1:45169-46357 GCF_000296735.1 Chrysochloris asiatica | reverse complement strand
TTCCAATGGGTCACCTCTTTTTGGAATGGGCACAAATATGGATCGCTTGAGATCAGTTGGCCATGCAGTTACCTTCCAAATTTCTTGGTATAGATGAGTGAATGCCTCCAGTGCCACATCACTTTTTTGATGAAAAATTTCAATTTATATTCCATCAATTCCTGGTTCCTTATTCTTTGCTAACACCTTCACTGCACCTTGGACTTCTTCTTTCAGGATCACCAGCTCTTGAACACATGCTACATTTTGACATGGTTCAACATCAACCATTTATTTTTGGTACATGATTCTGTATTCCTTCCATCTTTTTCTTTTGCTTTTATTTTTGTAGAATTCATGATAATCTACTTTTAGAAAAGACAAATGCATCATTTTTGACATAATCTCTGTACTATTCAATACACTGTGTCTGTCACCAAGCTTTCCTTACTTAAAAATGTTTTAGGAATGAGGCGGGGCTTGATGGAGGATAGAGTAGATAGGTGCAGTGAAGGTAGCCATCAGCAATACTACAGAATACCAGGTGAAGAGGGTTCAGGGCAGAGCTCCAAAACTCTGAACTACTTTTCTAGGAATATTTAAAATTTTGAAGGCTTATAGCTAGTGGAACTTGTAGCGGGAGTAAGCAATTGCATATTTTTTTAATCTGCCGGGCTTAGCAGCCCTGAGCCAACAACTGAGGAGGGGAACAGACCTACCATGGAAAAACGCTGCGGGAACAACCGAGCAAAGGTAGACAGTACACTTTGTCGGTTTTGTTTTGTTGTGATTGTTTTTATCTTTTTGGTATCTGTTCATTAGCCCCCCTGCTGTTTGCACACCTCCATTCTAGTGACTAGAGGGGGAACTTGAGCGAGTGGACACCCCTCACCCCTAACACTGGTGAATTCTACTGCCACTCAAGTACACAGATATTGTCAGGCCAAGACCCCACCCTGCACTGTTTTTTAATAGTGAAAAGGACAGAAAAAGGGTATGGAGAGGGAGAGAGTTTAGAAACAAAATAGGCCAAAAATTAAATAAAATCCTGAGGTATAGCATAACAACCAACAGTGGCATCATGAAATTTATCAGGTGGCTTTGAAGGCAAGAAGTTGAAAGAGGACATTAAAGTCATACTCATATAAAGCTACAGATTTTTTTCCCCCTCTTCTCTCCCTCCTCTCCTTTTTCTGTGATTATAGACTA
>NW_006409556.1:43721-44123 GCF_000296735.1 Chrysochloris asiatica | reverse complement strand
GTATAGCTCTTGAGAAAACTTCCAGCACAATACTGAATAGGAGTGGTGACAAAGGGCATCCTTCTCTGGTTCCTGTATGCACAGGGAAGGCTTTCAGTTTCTCTCTATTGAGAGTTATGTAGGCTGTTGGTTTTATATATATGCTCTTAATTATCTTTAGGAATTTCCATTCAATTCCTACTTTATTGAGTGTTTTTATTAACAATGGATGTTGGATTTTGTCAAATGCCTTTTCTGCATCAATCAATATGATCATATGGTTCTTTTCTTTTTTCTTATTTATATGGTGGTTTAAGTTGATCATTTTTCAAATATTGAAACATCCTTGCATCCCTGATATGAATCCCACTTAATCATGATTATTATCTTTTTGATGTGTTGTTGAATTCTGTTGGCTAGGAT
>NW_006409556.1:11582-13038 GCF_000296735.1 Chrysochloris asiatica | reverse complement strand
AACTGTAAAGGTAGAAGTTTTGTAACAAAAGCAAAGTAGTAGTTAATCTTACAGTCCAGAAACAGACAACTCTAGGATGATCAAGGTAGAAAAGCACAAGTGGAATGCAGGACCCTACCCAGATAAGCAGTGACACCAGGGATGGTGGCAGAAATGAGGACATGGAGAGAGAGAGAAACTGAGGACACCAGACTCATGGAAAGAGAGAGACTGAGTGCTGGCAGCCAGGAGGCAAGCTTTCAGAATGTGCTCTTTGGCTGTTTAAATTATTATTTATTCCTGAGTGTTTTTGTGTATATCTCCCCACCCTACCCCACCCTACCTGAAGACAAAAAAAAAAAAAAAAAATGATGCACAGAGGAGATTGTAATCATTGTAATGAAACAATGGTGTAAAGATGATGTTCTCCCATGTAAACTATCACTCAGTTCACAATTTTTTTAAAAATCAAAACAAAAAAAAATGGCAATAAGTCAAATATCTATTATCAAGTAATGGATAAACTGGTATATCCATACAGTAAAATATTTCTTGGCAACAAAAATGAAGGAATTACTATTACACTCATCAACTTCATGAATTAATCTAAAAATTATTATGCTAAATGAAAGAGGTCATAACTTCCCCCAATTAAAAGTAGACTCTGTATTAGGTCATTCACATTAACTTTTTAAAAAACTTTTTAAAAATTAAAGTTAATGTATGGTGACAGAAGGCAGATCAGTGGTTGTTTGTGGACATTGAGGGGAGGAATCCATTAAGGAGCAGAAACAAGAGATAACAAAATAAATGAAGAAGTGGTTGAGCTTGATGGTGGATCAGGGAGAAGTGTAGTGAGTATCCCCATCAGCAATAACACAGGATATCAGGTGAAGTAGGTTCAGGGGAGGGTTCCAGAACTCTGAACCACATATAAAGTGATATTTAGAAAGTCTGAAGGCTTTCTAAAGCCAGTGGAATTTGTAGCAGAAGCAAGAGACCTACTACTTTCGAATCTGCCAGGCTCAGCAGCTCCTGTAGTGGTCATTTTGGGCAAGACCAAGTGAGGGAAGGATCAGAGCCTCCACAGATTGATGCCTGATGGATCCTCAGAGATAAAAGTATGGACATTCTTTTTTTTTTTTTTTTGGTATCTGTTCATTGGTCTCTCTTTGCACAACTCCATTCTGGTTATGCGAGGGTGTGCCTGAGCAAATGGAAACTCCCCCACCCTGGGTGGTTCTACTGTGCATGCACACAGATCTCCTCAAAATTTAAAGGAAGAGTTGCCACTTAAAACCAAATGACAGGACAGGCAGAGGAGACTCCTCTGCAGAGGCACAAAAAACTAGAGAAGGTACTTTGCTGGAATATTTCCAGAGCTTTAGATCTAATATAAAGTGGGGAGGGAGGGAGCAGTTTTGGGCACCCACCTGTGGAGAAGTCGGACTGTGGCAGGAATACACAGCAATTTCTG
>NW_006409556.1:4656-9906 GCF_000296735.1 Chrysochloris asiatica | reverse complement strand
GATCTTCCTTATTCATTGTCCAGCCTTCACATCCATATATGGTTATTGAATATATCATGGCTTGGGTCAGGCACACCTTAGTCCTCAAGCTGACATCGTTGCTCTTCAACACTTTAAAAAGTTCCTGTGCAGCAGATTTGCCTAATGCAAATCTCTGATCTCTTAACTGCTATTTCCGTGAGTGCAGTGAGGAGCTTTGTCAATAACAACACAGAATACCAGGCCAAGCAGGCTCAGGGTATGGTGCTGGAACTCTGAACCTCATATAAAGGAATATTTAGAGTATTGGAAGGCTTACAGCTAGGGGAATATGTAGGCGAATCAAGAAATCCATTGTTTTCAAATTCAAGAGGCTCAGCTATTACTGTAGTTGCCATGTTGGGAGAGAACAAGTGGTAGAAGTATCAGAGCAGCCACGAACGCCTGACAGATGTTGCAACACCACCTGGAACTAGTCGACAGAATTCACAACAGAACAAAATTACAATGAATTTATGCATTCCATTTCATTTTTGACAATTCCCAATTTTTCTTGATTCATACTTCATACATTCCATGCTCTGATTATTAATGGATGTTTACAGCTGTTTCTCTTAATGTTGAGTTGTACCCAATCAGAAAATAAAGGTCCCGAAGGCGTTACTCCATTCGCTTCATCACGGTCAAAATCTACATTTTGAGTGCCTTCTAACCTGAGGGGCTCATCTTCTGGCACTATATCTGACAACATTCTGTTGATTTTCATCATGTTTCAATATTTAATACTCTGGTGCTGACAGTGTTCCACTGCTATATGCAAGGTTTTCAGTGACGAAACATTTGTCTCTCATTCTTCTGTCTTTGTCTGAAGCTCAGCTGAACCTGTCCACTGTGGATTACCCTGCTGGTGTTTAAAATGCCTGTGACATCACTTCCTGAATCACAGCAACACACAAGCCACCACAGTATGACAAACTGACAGACAAGTGGTGGTCTTGACTCGTTAGAGTCAGTTAAATTTTCTTGGTTTAAGTTTATATGTTGTTAGTTGTTAAGTGCTATTGAATTAATTATGACTCATAGAGACCCTATATAGAGGGTTTCCAAGGAGTGGCTGGTAGGTTTTAACCCTGTGGTAAGCAGTACAGTGCTTATTTCCCTTAGCACAATATATATTAAGCAATGTATTGCAATTGTTTGTAAACGCTTTCTTTGCTAAAAAAAGTTAAAATCTGTCAGGACAGAAATTATGCCTGAAAATTTGTGGGAAATTTAAAAATTCCCTACATATAGGACTGATAAATAACTCAAATTAAGTTAAACCTGTCCAGTCAAAACATTAATGATGTGAATCCCATAAGCAAAACACTAGGTGTCAATATTAGTTTTCTTACTTTACCATGCAAATTAATGTAGTTTCTGCATTTCTATATATAAACTATCACTCTCATCAGTCTGTGGTTGGTATAATACAATTGTTGTTGTTGTTGTTGTTGTTGTTACATGTCATAGAGTTGTTGCTGACCCATAGTGATCCTGTACAGGGTTTCCAAGAAGTGACTGGTGAGTTTAAACTGATTACCTTGAAGTTGAATCCAACCTTGTGATCGAGTGATTATCCTACAGTGCCACACCTGGACTCCCTGAATTTCATAGCCAGAAATATGCTTAAAACAGTCAATTAGTAAGTATTTTTCCCCTTATCTGAATCTCTTCTACAACTGACCAACTCACTGCCCATTCTCTGCTTCCTTTACCCAGTGAATTGAACCTTCACTACTCCTGAGATAGATCTTATATCTAAGCACATTTAACTTACTTTTCTTATATTGCCCTGAAATTTGTCTGTCTGTAGCTTCCATTTTAATTTTTTTTAAATTTAGTTCTTGACAGCTCTGCTGATGCTTAAAGGCAACGCTCAAATTATCCCTGAAGTTTCTCTTCTCTCCAGCTCTCCCTCCACTCACTTCTCATTGAAGAAATTTCCGAGTGATCTTACTAACTTGTCTACACTCTGAACATGTTTCAGTTTATTCCTGCCCCCTTTGAACACAGTACACTTCAGGCTGGAATGCAACTATACCGCTCTGTCACTGGACCACCAAAACAAACAAAGTGAGTGTGTTTCAAGAAAAACCTGTTTCTCAACCTATTTATTGCATTTTGGGGCCAGAAAAATTATTTGTTTGGTAGGGGCGGGGGGAGGGAGAGGAGAACTGTCTTGCACATTGTAATATTGTTAAATAGCATCACTGGCTTCTTCCCAGATAAGATTAAAAAAAAAAAAATGTATCCCTAGAACAAAATTGTTTCTGGTTGAGAATTACTATGGGAAAATGTTACTTACAAAAAGAGAGAAGTCAAATTTGTACAGCAAGTTCAAGTTAGCCCACTCAAAGAAAATGTGAAAGTAGGGCTGTTAGCTTTCTAAAGACTTGTACTTTGAAAACAGCCCATTAAGTTCTTTTTTATCATAATACTGAGCATAGTAAACCTATTGCCAACGTAGATTGCACCTAGGAATTAGATGACATTTCTTTGGAGTATCAGGCTGATATGTGCTCAGGGTTTGGGGTACAAACGCATGTTTCTCAGCGGTATTGGCCCATACCTGTCATCCAGGCTGGGAATGATATTTTGATATAAGAAATTCCCTGGTAAAATGTTCTGATAAAATGCCCCAGATTCATTAATCTAAGTGTTTACTCAATGGAAATGAGATATTTGGACCCATGATAGTTTCAGGTACTACAGTATTATTCTAAGAACTGACACCGGACCAGGAAAAGAGAAGTTATTTTGCACATACAAAAGAACCCACAACCTTCAAAAGTCAAACCAGGAAATCACCTTCTGAAATAAAGGATGAGAACTAAACTCCTGTGCTGAGATATAGAAAACTCAGCTTTACAGTAACCTTATTGCTCATTAGACTCCTGCAGGTATCTTATGAAACTTGCAAGATGACAAGAGCCAAGAAAATGATCTTGAAATAATAACTAACCTCCAAGGCCAGGTCGCAGCCGGTTGTCATAACCATCCAGAAGACGATCTAAGATTCTGGTAAAGATAGTGATGTTGTCAGTGCTGTCATCAGGGATATCAGGGGCATGCTTAGGAGAGAGTCTGAGGCAATGCAGGAAAAAGAAAAGAAAACAATAGTTCTTAATGGAAAGCAATTACACATATAAACATTTTAATTCAAGAGATTTCAATTAATAAACTGAGGAAATTGCTGGCCCTATATTTTCAGCAAATCAGCAAGCATTTCCAATTTGTCACAACAGTTGCCTATGTAGGAAACAACTGAGTGGTCAGTATACTTGAACTCTTACTCTAACACTGACATGATCTTTATCAGACATCTGCCCCTATCCCATCCTAACAATTGATATTCGTTAAATTAAAATGGAAAGCATTGTTACTGATAACAAGTGGAGGGTCAGAGAAAAAGAGGAAGACCCCCCCCCCCCCCAATGAAATGGACTGGCACAGCAGCAGCAGCAATGGGCTCAAATGCAGCAACAATTGTGAGGTTGATGCAGGATCAGGCAGTGTTTTGTTATGTGGTGCATAGTATCACTAAGAGTCAGTACTGACTTAATGGCACCTAACAAAAACAACCCATAGCTGCATAGGTTCACAGAACAGTGCAGTGATCCAGACCCTCAAATTTCATCTAATATACTCTAACCCAAACCTTATGGAGATAAGATAAGCAAGCAGTACTGGTGGTGGTGGTGGATGTGTGTTGTTGAGTTGGTTCTGGTTTATAGTGAGGATATATAGGATTTCTGAGACGGTTAATCTTTATGGGAGAAGAAACTCTCATTTTTCTCTCATGGAACAACTTGTAGATTCAAACTGCTGACTTTATGGTTAGCAGCCCAACTGACAACCCACTACGCTACCAGGACTCCTTAACCAAGTGTTAGTAGTAGTTCATCAAATGTCAATACCACCAGAATTTGTAATTGATTCTCTAGCCTCTCTCATTTTACACAAGGAGAAACTGAAGCTAGAAAGAAAACCAAATGTGCACGTGTTAATATCACAAAGGAGAGGCATAGATAGGTCTATAATTCATGTTTTTCTGATTTTCTAGTATGGTCAAGTTACCTCCTGCTTCTTTGGTTTGGATGTCTTCTGCCAACTTTTCAGAGCACTAGACACTTCACTGGACTCCTGGAGTGGTGCTATAGCATCAACACTGGGCTTCAAACTACAAGGTCGGCAGTTCAAACCCACTAGCTGCTTCTCAAAAACCCTATACAGGGTCGCTAGTAGTCAGAGTCAACTCAACAGCACTTAACAAAAACAGCAATGCACTTTACTAATCACCTAATCAGGACAGATACTATGAATGCTACTTTCATTGTTTAAGGAGGAGTCTGGTTCAGTTTGAGAGGACAGAAATATAGAAAGGTCCTGGGAACTTCAGGGAAAGACAGATATCATGAAATAAATGACTGTTGCAAAGGGTTTCTAAAGTATGGTGCAGAATCAAGTAAAGGTCAGAAATCCTGGGTCATAGCGCCAGCGGTATTGGTGATTTGTGTAATAACACAGGTTATTATGCAATGTTTTCAGGGCTATCAATTTGACTCATTTTACTTTAGTTTCAGATGATTGACATTAAACTCTAAATAAGGAGAAATGGCGAAAAACATGCATCAATAATTCTAGTTAATAATTATCCTGAGCCCTGGTGCTGTGCTATATGATAAACACTGGATTGCTAACCATACTAACTGCAAAGTCAGCAGATCAAATGCACTAGCCCCTCTCAGAAACCCTATATAGGGTCGCTATGAACTAGAATCAACTTGACTTCACACAACAATAATAACAAATAACTATCCTAAAATACAGTTCATTAAGGCCATAAAGGATACAGAATACCCATTAAGAAGTACTGAGAGACAATATGTCTCCAAACCAATATTTATCCCTATTGTTGCTGTTGTTAAGTGCCTTCGAGTCGGTTCCAATCCATAATGATCCTGTATAGGGTTTCCAAGGAGCAGCTGGTGTGCTTTAACCACCAACTTTGTGGTTCAAATAACTTGGCAGTTAAGCATATCAGCTCACAGTGCCACACCAGTACTCCAGTCTGTTCTAAAAAGATTTAGAAGAAAGCTACAGAACAGTAGAAACATCTGAAACAAGGAGATTCCAGAGGTTCAAGCTGGATTCAGAAGAGGCCATGGAACAAGGGATATCATTACTGATGTCTGATGGATCTTGGCTGAAAGCAGAGAATATCAGAAA
>NW_006409556.1:1394-3206 GCF_000296735.1 Chrysochloris asiatica | reverse complement strand
GCTACATCTGTGGGAAGAAACTATGTAGAAGCTCAATAACATCATCCAAAACAAGACCCAGGGCAGACTGAGGAACAGGACATTAATTGCTCATGCACAAGTTCAGGCTAAAGCAAAACTAATTTAAAACAAGTCAACAAAAGCCAAAATATGGACTTGAGTATATCGCCGTGATTTTAGGGACCATCTCAATAACAGCCTTGATGCATTAGATACTAATGATTGAAGACACCAGAAGATGTGGGATGACATCAAGAACATTATCCATGAAGAAAGCAAGAGGCCATTAAAAAGACAGAAAAGAAAGAAAAGTCCAAAGTTGATATCAGACAAGGCTCTAAAATTTGCTCTTGAACGTAAAGAGGCTAAAGCAACAGGAAAAAATGAGGAAGTAATAAAGCTCAGCAGAAAATTTCAAAGGGTAGCTTGTAAGATAAAATAATTTAGAAAATCAAAAGGGGAAATTTTTTCCCATCATTTCTCACACTGGATGAACTAAAGAAAAAGTTAGATCCTCAAATTGCAATATTTATGGATCCTATGGGCAAAATATTAAATGATTAAGGAATATTAAAAGAAGATGCAAGCAATACACCAAGTGCTGTAACAAAAAGAATTATTTGATATTCTATCTTTTCAAGAGATATCATAGGATCTAGAACCAATGAAACTAAGGAAAGAGGTTCAAGCTGCACTGAAGGCACTGGCAAAAAGCAAGGTTCCCAGAATAGATGTAGTACAAATCAAAATGTTTCAACAAACTGATGCAAACTGAGAGCTCTATGTTAAGAAATTTGGAAGACACCTACCTAAACAACCAATTGGAATAATTCCAAAATTTGGCACATTCAAAAGGAAATGAACACAACAGAATACAGAAATAATTTTGCTGAACATCAATCAAAAATGGTTACAGCAGTACATCTACAGAAGTCAAGAAATCAAACGGAAGAGAGGCAGCAAGATGGTGGACTAGGCAGCAAGCCTATATGGACCTTGTACAACAAATATACATACAACCAAATGAAATAGATGCAAATGGTGGTGCTTGAACTTTAAGTTTCAGATGAAGGGATAGATAAGTGGATTGAATGCTTACTGGGAGAGAGAGCTGAACAGACATGGAAAAAAAAACAAAAACGGGAGTTTGGAGACAGGAGCCCATGACTAGCTGGGCACAACCATGTTGAGCTTTTGTGAGCAGTTTCAGAGACAAGAAAACTTATTGGGATGCCAAAGTTGCATAAAAGTGTGTGGGGAGCTTTCAGCATTAACTATGACACTTGGAATCAGGTGTGATCTATCTCAGACCCTCAGAGCTGATTCTGGTCATCCCTGGACTATAGGGACCACACACCCTTGGCTCCCCACTAGGACAGAAATACCATGAGACCCCAGCTGTTTTTGATTCTGCATGAACTATTTCCAGATCAGATACCCAACAGAGACAGCACCTACCTCTAAAGGAACTCCATCTAAGGTTAAGTATTACCATCTCATCCCTTACCCACCCACCACGTGTTCAGTGGCTGGCAAGAGAACCAAGAAATCTCTCCTCTCTGGGTCTGGTACCTGCCTTGATTTTTTTTTTTCCATTTCGTTGTTTTTGCTTTTTTATGTTTTCTCCTTTGCTTTTGTCTCTCTTGCTTTCTTTTCATTCTATCTTCCTTCAATTTTCTTTTCTTTCTGCTTCTCTTTTCCAACTGCTGCTACTTCTTTCTTTCTTCTTATTTTTTATCCCTGTATAATTAATTAGTTAATTAAAACATTCTCAGGTCCTTTTTTCCTTTTACTCATTCCTCTCCCTAACTG
>NW_006409556.1:0-869 GCF_000296735.1 Chrysochloris asiatica | reverse complement strand
TACAAAACCTGCAAATAGAAATCAAGAGGATTAATACTAAGATTTTAGAAATGGACAATATATTTAAAGGACAAAATAGTAGATCTGAATCAACAGAAGTCTGAATTAGTGAGCTTGAAGATAAATATCTCAATAACTAGTAAGCTAGAAGAAAAATCAGAATAAAGAATGGGGAAAAAAAAAAACTGAAGAAAGCCTAAGATTCATGTGGGACAACATAAAGAGGAATAACTTACTGGTGACTGGAATTCCAGAACAGGATGATACAAAGAAAAAGACAGAAAAGACACACAAAAATCCGTTGGAAGAAAATTTCCCTAACATCATCAAAGAAAAGAAGGTAACCATTCAAGAAGCTTAATGAAATCAAAACAGGATAGACCCCAAAAGAAAATCACTAAGACATATCATAATCAAACACTCTAAAATCAAAGACAAGGAGAGAATCCTGAAATCTATTCAGGAAAAATGAAAAGGTACCTACACAAAGAACCAATATGATTAAGATATGATTTCTCAGCAGAAATGATGCCAGCAAAAAAGGCAAGGGGGAGACATATATAAAACTCTGAAAGAACACACAAAAAAAGCACTAATTAATAACTATTGTAGAAACTTCTGGTTTTGGAGGTGGGACAAGCAGAGTTAAGTAGGATGAGCTCCATGAGAGAGGTGCCAAAAATCCAGAGAAGCTTCTCCAGAGCTCTGGATCTAGTATAAGGCGCAGGGCGTCCGTTTCCTGCACCCACCAGTGGAAAAATCACTGTGTAAAGGAAAATACTGCCATTCTGGAATTGATTAGGACTCAGGACTCTGCCTGCAGAGCACTCCCGCCTGAGTTGTGTTCAGAGGGTAGGGCCAGAGCCAGA
>NW_006409555.1:49513-50041 GCF_000296735.1 Chrysochloris asiatica | reverse complement strand
TTAAGCTCCTAAAAAAAACAGCACTGAAGCAACAAGAAAATGAACAAACTATGTTTTTCTTATTAGTTGCATTACATCTCAATCTTCACCTTAATGAAGCAGAGCTAACACCTGACAGCATTTCTATCTTCTTTCTGCCTGGTAATATTATTTCTACATTAATTCAAACCATGAACCACATTATTTGGAATAAGAACTATTAAGAGCATCTTACAAAGTCCTCAGCTCATGGAAGGTACTCAGTTGACACTTGTTTTTTACATGTGAATACTTTTTATTGCATATGTGTCATACAATCAAATATTGTTTATGTTTATGAATTCTGATAAAACTGAAACATTCAGGAGCACGTAAGAAAACCAGTTTGATGCTACGATTAAAAAAAATGTGAAGACTTGACCTGGCTTCAATAACTGGATGATCAGAGCTCAACCAGAAGAAACAAGAAGAGGAAAAAAACAGTAATCTGATGCAATTTGATGAACTTGACCTACACCTATGGAAGCAGTAGGTCAAAAGAGGCAACAA
>NW_006409555.1:47986-49222 GCF_000296735.1 Chrysochloris asiatica | reverse complement strand
CAGGCTTGCAGGGTATACCCTTTGGTTGGTTGATGATGCATGGAGGGGATTGTAACTATGGCAATGATACGATGTACGACAGAATGAATGTAAAACTTATGTTCTCCCATGTAAACTATCATATAATTCACAATAAAACACTAAAAAAAAAAAAAATGTGCAAGTGCTCACTACAGATAAGTAAGCACAAGTAAGCCTGTGCTTACCTTGCTTATTTATTACTCTGTCCCTGTCAGGTATTATAAATTTGAAAAGAGGATTTAAAACTGTAGTAAAATAAATAAATAAATAAGTGCCACCGAGTCGGTTTCAACACATAGCAACCCTGTATAGGGTTTCCGTGGAGCGGATGGTGAGTTTGAATTTCTGGCCTTGTGGTGCAGTGCTTATCCCAGAGCACCAATATAAGCCCTTAAAAGACTAATGAGTACCCTTCCATTGAAAATTTTATTGAAAAAATTAAGTGAGCTAAAATTGAAATTCCATGTATTATGCAATCTGTGACCATGATGTTTGGAGTAGTGCTCATTTCAAGGAGCTGGATAATGACAGTGAAGTTGAGCACCTGCGCAGATTACAGACTCTTGAGATAATGAGACTTCATACTTTGTTCAATACAAACATTTCCTCTAGAGGATATACTAAATGTTCTTAATTTTAGTTGGGACATTACTTGAAAACTTAAAGGTATTGGTCTAAACCATTCTGGTTATATACTAGATGCAAAGAATATCTAGGGGCTTAAACAGGTGGTCTAAAAGTTTTCTTCATTTAAGAAGGTTAGAGCTAGTAAAAAGTCTAAAAAGAGATATTCTGATAGCTGATAATTTAAAAATAATAGTGTGTGCCATTAGATACCCTACAATTTGCTATGAAAGCTGTTCTGGAGAAAACAAGTAAGTGAATTTTGAATACCCCACCCCAATTGTACCTTTACTTTACCTTTGTTGTTGTTAAGTGCCGTCGAGTCGGTTCCAACCCATAGCGACCCTGTACAAGGTTTCTGAGGGTGTAAATCTTTATGGAAGTAGAAAGCCTCATCTTTCTCCTGCGGAGCTGCTGGTAGTTTCGAACTGCTGACCTTCAGGTTCGCAGCCCGATTCGTAACCACTACGCTACTAAAGCTAGAAAACAGAGTTGTAAACTACTCAGATTATGCAAGAAATGCAACTTGGAGTATAGTATTCCGGTGTCAGGAGGGAGGGCTGAGTTGATTATTATAAAAAGTAGTCATCG
>NW_006409555.1:46377-47206 GCF_000296735.1 Chrysochloris asiatica | reverse complement strand
CAATCCATAATAGTAAACTCTTTTAAGAGCACATTTAAAAATATCTTTAAAGTATCTGGATGTCTAATTTCAAATAAAATTGAAGTTTAGCAGTCATAATTGACTACAAATTCAGTGGTTTCTACTCATTCTTTTGTCTTTTATTATGACTTCAGGGCAGATCATTTGTAATGATTGTAGCTTTCTCTTTACTAGATAGAAATTTTCTTTACAACACTTAACATTTTCAGCGGATTCCAATCTAAGTTTTAATAGTCAACATTGTTGCTGTTGTTGTTGTTAAGTGTGTCATAGTGGTCCTGTATAGTATTTCGGGCTTTTAGGTTTGAACTGACGACCTTGTGGTTATACTACAGCACTATGCCAGGAGTCCAGCCAATATTATCAGAGCATAATTATCCAATTCATTATGCCCACAATTATGTAACAAGGGAGGGATAAGTTCTAGTAATACTATTCTAAGGATCAAAAAAACCACTTGTTCCTTAGGAAAATTTAGCTTACAAACTCCACAATGAGCCCTCAAGCAAATGCCTTGCTCCAACTTCTAACAGGAAGCTGAATGATGGTTTAGATAAACCAAAGAAAAGACAATAAGAAAATCCTGGGGTACGTGAAACTGCAAAATAGGATTTGTGTACAAAATAGAATTTCAAATTACTTAAGAGTGTTTTCTTAAAATTACTTAAAATTTGTTTTGACAACACCCTTACTTCAGCATGGGTGTATATTTCATATTAAATATGATATTTCAAAACCAAGAACTGTCTTTCAAGATTTTTGTGTTGCTGTTGTTACTGAAAGCTTATGGGAAAATGGAAATAAAATA
>NW_006409555.1:45033-45568 GCF_000296735.1 Chrysochloris asiatica | reverse complement strand
AAATGAGCTGGAAGTAGACCTACACTCCATACTGGAAGATGGGCAGACTTTGGAAATGCCTGAGAAGGAATTCAGAAAAATTATTATAAAATGTATCAAAATAGTATACAATGGAGTTGAGAAAAGTAAGGAAGAAGTCAGGAAAGCACTACAGGAACAATTAAATAAGATAGAGACAGCATTGGAAACAATTCAGAAAGAGTTCCAAATGATTAATAATAGAATATCATAAATGGACAATACACTGAAAGGGCAAAGGAATGGAACTGAAGAGATAGAAGCCAGAACTAGTGAGCTAGAAGATAAATCTCTCAATACTACTAAGATAGAAGAACAAACACAAAAAGGGATTTAAAAAAATTAGAAGAAGGCCTAAGATTCATGTTGGATACCATGAAGAGGAATAACATAAGAATTATTGGCATTCTGGAAGACGAACGATCACACAAGTCCACAGAGGAGATAGTTTAGGAGTTTCTGGAAGAAAATTTTCCTAACATCATGAAAAGCAAAAAGATAAGCACTCAAGAAGCTC
>NW_006409555.1:38005-42424 GCF_000296735.1 Chrysochloris asiatica | reverse complement strand
GACAAAAAGAAATACTGTTAACTGATGGTACATGGTGGGGATTATAATCAATGTAATGAAACAAAGGTATATGATTTGTTGAATGTCAAACTGATGATATGCCCTCTAAACTTTCACTCAAACCACAATTAAAACCTTAAATTAAAAAAAAAAAAAGATATTTGCAATTAAAAAAATATATATATATACACACTCACTATTGCCATGTTGTTAGGTGCCATAGAGTCAGTTCTGACTCATAGCAATCCTGTATAGTGTATCCAAGGAGTGGCTGATGGGGATGGGTTTGAACTGATGATCTTGTGGTTAGCAGTCCAGCAAGTAATTTTTCTTTGAAGTCTTAACATAGAATACAGTTGAAATTTCTCTACCTTTGAATATGTTGGCTGTTTGTAATTACCATATGATTTTCCTTTTACATATTTTTGTCATTAATGGCACAATTCAAATATGGTAATACTTTCTTATTTACTTCATTCCTGCAAATGTTCCTGCTCCTCTCCCCACAGATTGCCTCTATATTCAGCATGTGATCAAGAAAGCATGTATCAGGTGACACTACTAAGCTCCTTGTCAGATCTTCCAGAGGTGGGGAGACTGAAATTAATGTGGTGATGACCTAGTGCTAAGATCACTCAGTCAACTAGCTAAGATTATTTTTGCAAATTTACCAGCATATTTTCGAATCCACCAGCCAGTCCGTGAGAGATAGATGAGTCTTTCTGCTCTGGTAAAGATTTCCAGCCATGTAAACTCTACACGAGGTTGCTATGACTCTGAACCAGCTCTATGGCATACCGCGAACCAACAGTATGTTATTTAATATTAGAAAGAACAACTCTTTTTACATGTTATTTTGTAATGGATTTCTGAAAGGGATCTTATTTTAAATGATTCAGCTTTTCCCAATCTGAAGTGACTGACTTAAACTAGTTGAATCAACCTGAAAGTTTTAGAAAATGAAACCACATGAATATATGGCATGCATTAATGGCAAAATATCAGAATGTTAACAGTTATAGAAGTCCTAAATCAGGGCTCTATTGTACATCACTATAGTCATATTGAATAGTGACTATTATAAAATGAGAAATTGGCTACATCATATGAATGCTATTAATGCCAGGACTTATTTTTTATTAAAATAACAAAGAATACAAATAGCTTATATCAGCAAATTACAGTGGTGTTCAGGCTCCAATACCAACATTCAGTCAAAGCCTATGGACAGATTAAGGTAAAAGATTTAGGAGAATTTAGGGACGGGAGAGGAAACATCAGTGACCTTGTTATTCTAGATTACAGAGTTGCCACACACCAAAATAAAATAAAATAAAAATAAATGTCAATTAGGTTGATTTCAGTACTTTAATTTTTTTAAAGAATACTTATTAAAAATACAGATTTTTAAATCTTACATTCTTGACCGAAAGAGCATTACCTACCTTCCTAAAAACAGCAGTAAACACAATTGTCAAAAATGTATGTTAATTCATCTTTGAGTCTACATTAGTATGGATTTAAAAACCCTGACACACTCCTACTTTCTGCTGAACTGAAGTCAAATATGGCATGGAATTTATGTTAGGTTGGTTCCAAAATGAAATATATAGACCTAGGCCAGTATCGGTAAACCATGCCTACATTGGCACAACTTCTCTAGCCATAAAAGCATAAATCACAAAGAAAAAAGTTAACCAACCAATTATTTTGAGATACTAAGAAAGGAAAGGAAATCAGTTTTGTAAAAACACTTTTCCCTCTTTTTATAAGCTTCTTTATTTACTCCGGATAGTTAACATAACAGTGTTTCATAGTGAAGTAAGCAGATTTTATACTCACTATTACTGTATGGATAGAAAGAGCCATACACATTTTTGTTTCTATAAGTCATCTCAGATCAAGCGATATGGCACATGACAACAGAGATTCAGAGGCACAAAGTTAATAAATACATTCAACATTGTCAAGCATTCAAAAGATAAATGCAATCATATAGCAAAAAAAAAAAAAAATTTTTTTTGTAATTTTGAGCTTTCCCAAGAAAGTGAAGAATCTTCATGTCAGAAATCTCTATAGCAAAGATTCCTACAAAAGAAAACAAATGATCAGATTAACATTTTAGGTCAACTGTCTCATCATGCATAAACAAGTGTATTCAGCTTTGACAAAGTTTTAGATCTTTCCCCATGCATGTTTGAAGGAGAACTGATACAACGTGGTTTTTCACTCAGGAGGAAAAGAGGATCGTATCATTCATGAACTGAGAGGCAAAGTCATTTTTGCTTTTCTTTTTTGTGTCTACCTAAATGTATTGTTTATTAATTATTATCTCTAGTAAAGGGAAAGCATATAACTTAAATGAGTTTTGTTACTATGTAAGTAATAAAACCTTAGAGATAGAAAGTTATCTGCAGGAGATATGTTCTGGGTGGGTTCAAATGGCCACCCTTGTGGTTAGTAGTGAAGTCTTTATCAGTGAACACCACCCAATGACCCCATTCTAATCTGTTGTCATTCTGAATGATTCATATTTTAAGAGTAATATGAATACCCTTCAAAAACTAGATAGTTCATCAATTCCCCTAAACCAGGGTGAACTAATTCATCCGATAAATAATTCAACAAATGATATATTCAACTGGGATGTATGTTAATTTAACTGTAATCTTTCATTTTGACCTTTAAAAGGTTAATTTAACCTTTCATTTAGAAAAAGATCATTTCAATCTCTTTTGTGAATATTTTAAGTATTCTTTTAAGTGTCTTTTTTCATTCTGCCTACATTAGAGCATTTGGAAAAATGGGAAGAGATGTCTAAAAAGAACATAATTAAATCAATTAACTGAAATTATAATAGCCATAGTTTTATATTTCTATTGTTATTAGAAAACAAAGTATTTCATTTATTAATCTTTAACTCTATGTCTTCAATTATTATTTAATCTTGTTTTTTTCTGGTATTACATCCTTTTGTGAATGATATGAACTTATAAACAATTTACCACACACTAAATGTTCTATCATATTTATATAGGCAATAAAAATTTTAAAGTTAAAGGGAAAAAGCAAGACATCTCTTTTTCATGACATATGTATTTTTATGGTATATCACAAAACATAACTGACGCAATCCTTTTGTTTTTATAACTTTTGCCTTCTTACACAGCAACCATACTCATTACTGAAAACTTAGGAAAAACCAAATAATTAGAAAAAAGAGTAAAACAATGACTAATACGTTTGCCACCCAAAAGCAACTGTTGCTCTATTTGAAGGCATCACATTCCTATTAAAATATTTTACCTCATTCAAAAATACAGTGCATGCAAAATCCTGTACACGAATGTTTGCAGCAGCTTGACTCATAACTGCCCATAACTGGGACACAGGGAAAGAATGGAACTGAGAAATACAGTACACACACACACACACACACACACACACCCGCCAAGCTCCACCAAGAAAAGCCTTCTTGCTCTAGTCAAAGGACCAAGAAAAGTTCCTGGTGTGGAGCTGTGGGTTAACGCAGGGGACTGTGAAACTGGCAGTTCAAGCTCACCAGCTACTCCTTGGAAACCCTATACAGGATCCCTATGGGTCGGAACCAACTCGATGGCACTTAACAACAACAACAGCTGGGTTTGACAATGCCTACCTTATTCCAGTCAAACAATGTGAAGGAAAAACCAGTGACCCCCTACTCTACTGCCTGGGCCAGAAAATAATTAAGTGGAGAAACAGTGCAAGATGGGCTACACATCCCTACTGGGGTGCTATCAGCAGAGACCAAGTTTCCATCTCTATCTGGTAATAGTTGCTGTAACTCCATTTGCCCTGCTCATGTGCTCTCAGGGGCGGTCAAGGTGGGAATCTGGATTTTATCTCTCTGCCTGATGGGTAGAAGAATGGTGGAGGATTTCAGAAAGGAGGGAGTTGGAGAAAAGAAAGTCCTGGGTAGATATCAAAGTGATCCCACATAAAACTGACCAAAATATAACAAAAGGTTAAAGAAATGTAATACAATATGAAGTCTATTCATGGCTCACATTGGATTCTGGGAAGCAAACAAATGAAGCCAATCAGAGCTGCATGACAATGACTCCAAAACTAAATCTACAAAAATAGGTCGTGATCTGTAGGGTAAAAAAAAAAAATGGAGACTGTTTTCTAAACAGATTAAAACATAACACCTAAAATGTCCAAGATCCCATGGAAAAACAGCCATCATACTATAAACCAGGAAAATTATCATTTGAATGAGAAAAAAACAACAACAATCAACAGTGAGATGGCTCAATGTTAAAATTATACAGTAAGGATTTTATAACACCAGCTGCTCCGCGGGAGAAAGATGAGGCTTTCTACTCCCGTAAAGATTTACACCCTCGGAAACCCTGTACAGGGTCGCTATGGGTC
>NW_006409555.1:16064-16472 GCF_000296735.1 Chrysochloris asiatica | reverse complement strand
ATTTAAAAAAAAAAAAAAAAAGAAATTAATACAGTAAAAAACAAAAAAAAAAACCAAACTGACTCAACATTACTTAATTACAATCACTTTGCGTGTAAGAAGAAGGGAGAAATAAAAAATTATATCAACTTCTCTGTATAAAACACAAACATGAAGCAGGTGAGGGGTAGTGATAAACAGATGCCATGCTGAAGGAAGATACCATTCTCTATTATTTTTTACTCTTTTGGAGAGTTTTGACTTTTGAAAGTATGTGAGTATTTTATATATTCAAAAGACAAAATAAAATAGGGAGAAAACAAACAAAGTGGCGGATTGGGTGGACGTGTTATAAAGAGCTCTGCCAGCAACAATACAGAATACCCGACCAAGCAGGCTCAGGGGATGGTCCCAGAACTCTGAACCACA
>NW_006409555.1:6700-13232 GCF_000296735.1 Chrysochloris asiatica | reverse complement strand
GGACCTTATCCAGAGAAGCAGCAGCACCAGAGATGGAGGCAGAGATGGGGGCATGGAGAGGCGGAGCAGCTGAGGACTCTAGATTCATGGACTAAGAAGAGAAGGACTAAGAGCTGGTGGCCAGGAGCTGACTTACAGAAAGTGCCTTTTGGAGATGCAAATTATTATATATGACTGAGTGGTTTTTTTGTTTTTGTGTTTTTTAAAAAGCTAAAGTGGATAGAGAGAAATACTGTTAACTGATGGTACATGGCAATGAAACAAGGTATATGATTTGTTGAATGTAAAACTGACCTGTAAACTTTCACTCAATCCACAATAAAAACCTTAAATTAAAAAATAAAATAAAATAGGGACTGTTGTTACTAAGTGCCAATGAGTCAGTTCCAACTCATAACGACCCTGGATAGGGTTTCCCAGAAGTAGCTGGTTGATTTGCACTACCAACTTTATGGTTTACAGTTCAGTGCTAATCCTATAGCGACACAGAAGCAGGCCATAAGGACTTAGGAAAGAGAAAAAAATGAATGCAGTAAATGAATCTAAGCTATTCTGATGAATACCAAAATGACAGTGAAAGGGGAATAAAGAAAAGAATAATCCAAGAAATTTATAAATGCAATATCTGACTATATACCCTCAAGTCTTGGGCAATGTAGTATCTAGGGTAGGAAGGAAGAATTGCAAAGAGATCATGAACTATTTTTCAGCTGGTATGTTTACTGTAGTGCCATGGGTGAAGAAATTCGGAAACTAGGTGTTATTATGGGAATGAACAAATAAGTAGAAGAGATATACAATTATGGAATAGGAGGAATCAAGAAAAAATTCTGTGAGGATGGTTTAGAATTGGAAGCATTTAATATCTCTAAACTAATACGTATGTGTATGAGAGAGAAAGTGGCAAGGGAGGGAGCATATGAAGGTATGCGAGGAGATAAGCACTGTAAATGTGTATATGATCAAACAAATGGGGTGACATTCCAGCAACAGTGACTATGAATAAAGATATGCACATGTTCTTAGAATTATTTTTATTTTTACAACATTTGTTTAAAGTTTGAAATCAATATTTTCTATTTAAATTTGTCATATATAGGAATATATTTTAAATATTTTCCTCTGGATTAAGTTGCTGGGTCTGGGCGCTCAAAACCATAGTCTCAAGGGACAGTATGGTCACTTGGCACAACATAGTCCATAAAGATAATGTTCTACCTTCTGTCTTCTACCTTCTAGTTTGGTGAGTAGCAACTGGGGTCGGAAAAGCTTAATAGTGGGCCCCTATGGTACAAATACTTGTTTCTCCCCACATGGAGGAAAGAAGCATGAAGGAAATTGAAGATACATGGAAACAATGAGTCAGATGCACTGACAGACCACACCTCCATCAGTCATCACAAGCCAAAGACCAGAAGAACTAGATGGCGTCCAGTTATCACTACCAATTGCTCTGAACAGAATCACATTAGAAGATCCTGAACAGAGTCAGAGAAGAATGGGAAACAAAACTCAAAATTATTTGGAAAAAAAAAAAACCTCAAAATTATTTTTTTTAAAAAAAAGGTCAGACAACTAGAGACTGGTTAGAATCCCTAAAAACAGGGCCTTTAGTTACCCTTAAGGTTTGGACCTTAACTCAACCCCATGGCTCAATTTTCAGCCAAACAATAGACAGGTCTGTAAGGGGGAAATAACATTAGTGAGGTATGCACACCTAAGACTAATCATCAAGTTGATACCCAAGGGGCAGCATTTACCCAAAGAGAAAGTTCAGAAGGGTTGGAAGAGAAGGAGGAATGAAAATAAGAAACACAGGGATGATGTGGGATACTGGTGTTACATCGTGGGGATTGCAATCAATCGAATGAAATAGAACCTGTATAAATTGTTGGATGAAAAACTGATCTGCTCTGGAGACATTTACCCAATTCACAATAAAAAGATATAAAATAAATATTTTCCCCTGAAAAATTAGCTTATTACTTTCCTAGTGCATATGTACTATGTTGTTGTGAAGTGCCGTTGAGTCTATTCCAACTCATAAGTTCTCTGAGGAGCAGCTGCTGGGTTTGAAACATTGACTTTGCATTTAGCAGTTCATTGTTTATCCTACAGAACTACAATAGGATTCCATATATACTTTATAATGCTATAATAATTAACCATTTTATAATGAAGGTATGTGAAAACATTTTAAGCTGTCAACATTTTTAAAAATCAGAATTTTAAGATAAAATTTACACAAACATTAGATAAAATGTCAGCAATCTTTCACTTTAGTATGAAATTTCATATGGCTCTACCGCAATTAGTAGAATCCTGGGGTGACACTGTAGGATAATCACTAGGCCACAAGGTCGTTTGAATCACAAGGTCAGAGGTTCAAACTTACTGGCTGCTCCTCAGAAACCCTAACACAGGGTCGCTATGAGTCAGACCTGACTCAACAGCATTGAACAACAACCACCACAATGCAGTTAGCAAAATATTTTTATGTCAACCAATCTAAGTACTCATGTTTAAATATCACTATTAAGAACAGGCTGCTTCTTGAGTTTCCTTACCTCCCCAAATATTCACTGTTTATATTGCTATAGTAACCAAAAAGTAAGTATCCTTAAAACACTTACTCTTCCAATGATCGATCGAGGCCCCGGTCAGGAGATCGATGGTGAGTACGGTCTGGCGAATGACATTTGGTATTTGGCTTTATTGTTGTACTCATATGATATGCAGTACTTGAATAATTTTGGCGACGAAGTTCTTGAACAGCTCTCTCCCTAAGATAAAGGAGTGATGATTTAAAAGTTTATAATCAGTGGCATTATTACAACTATCATTGAAAATCATACTTTAAAAACTAATCATTACAGAGCAACCAAACCCTGTTGCTACCTAGAGAACAATGCTTTCCAGGCCAAACATTGTGTGAAGACAAACTTACCTTTCAAAACGCTCAGTCCCTAGTTGTCTTTTGGTAATATCCAAATCAGCCTCCAGTTGTGTTACTACATTTCTGAACTGGGCCACATCTCTACTCTGGATGGCCCTGTGTTAAAAAAGAATAGGGGATAGGAGATTAAACTTAAAATACGACTATGACTCCTACCAAAACCAAAACCAAACCTACTGCATCTAGATGCTTCTGACTCAAAATGACCCAATTGTTGTTGTTGTTGTTAAGTGCCGTGGAGTCAGTTCCGACCCTTAGCAACCCTGAACAGGGTTTCCGAGGCTGTAAATTTTTACGGCAACAAAAAGCCTCATCTTTCTCCTGCAGAGCAGCTGGTAGTTTCAAACTGCTGACCTTGTGGTTCGCAGCCCGATTCGTAACCACTACGCTACCAGAACTCCTTAAAATGACCCTTAGGACAGAGCTTCGTACAGTTGCTAAGGCTGCACATCTCCACAGGAGTAGACAGCCTTGGAACCAACAGTCACATCTTTCTATCTCGGAGCAGCTACTGGGCTCAAACCGCCGACCTTTTGGCTAGCAGTCCAACTTCTAACTCATAGCACCACTGGCCAGGGTTCCTGGACTCCTGGAGTAGTGCTGTAGAATCAGCACTGGACTGCAAACCACAAGGTCGGCAGTTCAAACTCATCAGCTGCTCCTCAGAAACCCTATGTTGTTGTTGTTATGTGCCGTGGAGTCGGAACCGACCCATAGCGACCCTGTACAGGGTTTCCGAGGCTGTAAATCTTTACGGGAGTAGAAAGCCTTATCTTTCTCCCGCAGAGCGGCTGGTAGTTTCGAACTGCTGACCTTGCGGTTCACAGCCCGAGTCGTAACCACTACGCTACCAGAGGGGTTTGTAATGAATCAGAACTGACTCCACAGCACTTAACAACAACAACAAAAAATAGGATAAGCACTGGACTACGAACCACAAGGTAAGTGGTTCTAGCCTACCAGCCACTCCACAGGAAATAGACGAGACTTTTTGCTCCCGCTAAGATTTAAAACTTCGAAAACCCTATACAGGGACGCTATGAGTAGGAACAGACAACTAATGTGAAAATTGGCTTGAATGAAGTCTAAGCAGTCCCAGTCACATTAGTTAAGCCCTCTCCATCTCATCTCCCCGTATATTTGGTTAAGTGCAGTTGACTCAGTTCTGACTCATAGTGACCCTGGATTGTATTTCCTAGAAGCAACTGGTGGGTTTGCACTACTGACTTTGAGGTTAGCAGTCCAGTGCTTATCCTACTGCACCAAATGGAGCAATATTATTTATCTTCTGTACTGCAAATAATTTTCAAAAAAGTACTTTAAAGTATTATATAAATGCAAATAGCACTACAATTATTGGCACTACAATTAAGTAGCACATGAGCAGTATGGTCTGAGATGTGTCTGTGTATGTATGTGTGTGTATAAATTCAGCCAAGATCATCATGCATAAATACAATGAAAATTGATGTTGTTGTTGTTAAGTGTCGTCGAGTTGGTCCCATTTGTATTGACTGTGTATAGGGTTTCCAAAGGGGGACTGGTGGGTCTGAACCACCAACCTTGTGGTTAGCAGTCCAATGCTTACCCTACAATATCACACCAGGAAATTCAATGTACGCACTGGTAAAAAAAAACACTGATAATAATAATACCTTTTTAGTTTAACAAGGTATTTCTTGGGACTATGGGACTAAACTATGCCTCAAAAACCCTGTGATAAAACATATTAGTGTGTATAGTGGGGGGGAGGGGGGGAACGACAGAAGCAAAGGTTGTTTGCACAGTTTGTTCTACCCTCGTTGCTTTCAGAACTGCATGACAGACTACTGAAATCTAAATGTTAGAGACTAAAACCACAAAAGTTTGTAATGCATTCAAATTCTAAGTGTAGTACTTACTAGCCAGTCTAGAAAAGAATATACACCTTAAGGTTTTGGCATATTTCACCAGGTAGATTTCCTCCTATCACCTTGAAAAACTGATCCTGCAGAACCAGTTGAGGTATCACAAAAGCCCAGAGTAGCCATAATCCGAAAGCAATTTCTGGAGGAAACTGGATCTAGCCCAAGAGCTTGGCTTATGGCTGAGTGGCTGTGCTGAGAAGCTGATCCCTGAGACTATGGTTCCAGTCCTTCACTGTGTCCCAGGTCAGGCGAGGACAGAATTGAGAATGGATGAAAAATGTTGTAGGAGGGATAGATAGAAACAGGGGCTAAGTGTCTCCATCAGTTTTGTGAGAGATGACCAAATTTAATCATAAAACTGTCAACATCTATGTAGGATTTCCCATCCAAACCTCCAATGCTAGGGAGACTAAAAAAGTTAAAATAAATGCTCTGGGGAAGTCTTTAGTATTCTGTGAGTTTAGGAGTTCTTCCAGGCACCCAGTATACACTTACATGTAAATTAGAAAATACTATGTGATAAATGGAATGACAGGCAGCAATGACAGGTAAGTTCATAAATATAAAATTTATTCTGATTTCAGAAGTGCTTAAATTTTTCTAATCAGATTATAATAGTTCCTAAAGGCACTATTTTGGATCAGACATTCTATTATACCCAAAGGTCTGTTTGAAGCAACACAGATGGTTAAATTCAAATTTAGATAAAGAAACAACAGATAATAGGGACAAACAAGTACTGAACCTTTGGTAAGTGGCAAGACTTCTTGTTCTTGGTTTCATTAATGATAATTTATAGGGACTAAATTACCTAAATTATAGTTTGAAAAGTCTAATTTACAAAGTACCTAAAATCTCATGAATATCATTTTATATTATTATAGTGCTAAGTACTCACATTTTATTTTCTGCCAAACAAAGGTGTTCTTTAAGAAGCTGAATTTCAGATTCTTTTTCTTGCAGCGCTATTTGAGACTGATATTCTTTGTCTCGATTGGCCACCAGCAAAGTTTCTAGATTCTGCATGGAGATTCTCTCATTTGTCATCTGACTCCTAAGGAGTTCGATTTCAGAACGAGCTGAATCTAACTCATTCTCCATCTGTATAATAACAGGAAGATATCTGCACTTATTTCCATTCATTCACGTAACTCATAGGATAAAACTATCTAACTGTTATAAACTTACAACCAGTTTTAATATCTTCACATGAAATTGTATTCTCCTTAAGAAACACACATACACACATACACTAGTATTCCCAATTATCAGGTTGTATCAAAAAAACAGTTTTAAGCACAGCATTGTTAATCCCAAACTGCAAATAATTTCTATTTTTGGCTTTGATATTTCCATGTATATATTTGTAACACTTACATGGTGTTATCAATAATAACTACTTGTCCTTAGATAGGTGAGCTATAAACATATAACAAACTTATAGAATGTAATCGTTTAAATATAAAAGGAGTAATACACTTTATTCCCACCACTCATCTGTCAGTTTGTTGTACTGTGGTAACTTGTGTGTTGCTGTGATGCTGGAAGCTATGCCATCAATGGAAACATAGGGACAAATGTGAGGGCACTAATTCAGGGAATACACAGACTACAAAACATTTTGAAAACTACACAAACAAAAGTACACAAAATAGATGAGTGGGACATA
>NW_006409555.1:2802-6345 GCF_000296735.1 Chrysochloris asiatica | reverse complement strand
CTCTCTGGAAAGCAATATGATGCTTCCTCAGAAGGTTGGAAATAGAAATAGCTTATGACCCAGAAATTCCTCTATTTGGTATTTACCCACAAGAAATATGAGCCATAAGACAAGTAGATATATGCACAATAATGTTCATAGCAGCACTATTTACAATAGCAAAAAGATGGAGACAGCCTAAGAGCCTATCTATGGAAGAATAGATAAACAAACTGTAGTACATACACACAATGAAATATTATGCTACCTTGAAGAATAACAAGGAAGCTGCAAGCCACCATATAACATGAATGAACCTTGAGGACATTATGTAGAGTGAAATTAGTCAGTCATAAAAGGAGAAATACTGCATAGGCCCACTACTTTAAAAGACTAAGAAAAAGAACGTATAATAAAGTGGGGGCGGGAAGATTCTTTTCTGGTTACCAGGATGTGGGAGATCAGGGGAGGGGAGGGAGGGGAGTGGAGCACAGGGCAGGGAATATACACAGGATGGTTTGGGTGCTAGGGAGAGGGGCAATACACAAGGAGGGGGAGGAGAATGGAGAACAAAGCGGATAGGAAAACAATGAGACAGGTTTTCATGGGTTAATTGGGACAGAGGTAAACAATGATGTATGTACAACCTTGGAACAACAGGGCTCTGGAATACAGAGATTGAGACATGGTTGAAATGGGGAAAGGGGGGGGAAATAATGTTACAATGCTTGACTGTCTTTTGAACCTTGGTTTCCCTGGCATACCATTATAAAATAGACATGAGTGTGAGAGAAAGAAATAGCCAGAAACATCACCATAGAAAGTTTGTAAGTCTGTCTATAACTGGTTGGAATGCCTAAAATGGGGCTACAACGTTTCCAGTGAAGGAGGCTTCCTGCAAAGCCTCTGCATTACATTAAGACCATAGGTGGAATCCTGAACTGCATCCAGAATTTTCTGAGGTGGGAAATTTCCACTTGAAAGGACAAGCAGACCAGCCTGGATTGGCTAGAAGAACAGAAGATACTTCTTCAAAGAAAGACCGACAGGAAAAATACAAAACAATAATGGCAGTCTAACTGATTACTACAAGAACAAGCCATATGCTCGCCCAGGAGACATCAAGGAAAGTAGTCAGGTCCCCTCAGGGCAAACCCCCTTCCAAGACTAAGACTCAATGGGAATACATGCTCTGATTGGTGACCACATTCATCACCGATAAGGGCAAGTGAGGGGAAAACAGCAATGAAGCTGCGAGCTAAGCCCTACAATGTTCAATAGACTCCTGTGAACCCGGGTGGAGACCTGGTTGGCCAGCAGTGTGGCAAGACCTGGGGACTCTTGGGCCCAGAGTCAGTGACATAGCCACAGAGGACTAGAGTGGAGAGTGAAGCATCCAGCTGATAAGAAGAGAGGGCATATGCATAAGAACACCCACACTTGCAGATAATACCCATTTGACCTGGCTTCAATGACTGGATGATCAGAGCTCAACTAGAAGAAGAAAGAAGAGGAAAAAAGAAGTAATCTGATACAATTTGATGTACTTGACCTACACCTATGGATGCAGTAGCTCAACAAAGGGAACAAATCTTTACAGCAAGGATCATTCCTATCCCCTCAATACACAGAGTAGACAGGGATGGGCAACTTAGATATTGGCTACCCAAAATAGGGGGTGCTACAAAGGCAAGACGTGACTGGCTTACAAGCTTTTAATAGGGAGCCTAGATCCAGAGGGCACAGAGGAAGGTAAAATCTCCACTGCATAGTATCCAATCTGTCTGGGCGGGGCTGATGAAAGGAGATGTGGATAGGTCTCTTGTGATACAATAGTGAACAATTGTTATCAGGACTGATTGTGAGGGTTGGAAATGTAAAGGTAGACATTTTGTAGCAAAAGGAGAGGAATGATTGACTTTGCAGTCTAGGAGAGTAGGTCCCTGGGACCATCAAGGGAGAAGAGCTGAGAGCAGGACCCTACCCAGAGAAGCAGTGATGCCTAAGATGGAGGCAGAGACGATGACATGGAGAGATGGAGCAGCTGGGGACTTTAGACCCAAAGAGGGAGAGCGACTGTGTGCTGATGACAGGGGTGGTTGAGGATGCATGGAGGGGATTGTAACCATGGCAATGAAACAAAATACGATAGGATGAATGTAAAGCTAATGTTCTCCCATGTAAACTATCACATAATTCACAATAAAACATTAAATACAAAACAAAAAACAAAACAAAAAAACCCTATGGAGCAGTTTGACTCTGACACACATGGGGTCACCCTGAGTCATGATCAAAAAAAAAAAAAAAAGATAGAGAGATATTGATAGTTACTGGTGATTCGAAGTTGAAAGTTGGAAACAAAGATAAAGGATCTGTGCTAGCAAAGTACAGTCTTGGTGATAGAAATTATGCTGGAGATTGCATGACAGAATTTTGCAAGACCAATGACTTATTCATTGCAAATACCTTTTGTCAATAACATAAAAGGCACCTGCACCTCGCCAGATGGAACACACAGGAATCAAATGGACTATAAGTGTGGTTAGAGACAATGGAGAAACTCAATGTTATCAACCAAAAGAAGGCTGACTGTGGAACAGACCATCAATTGTTCACATGTAAGTTCAGGCTGAAGCTGAAGAAAATTTAAACAAGTTCACAAGAGCCAAAATATGATGCTGAGTATGTCTCACCTGAATTTAGAGACCATATCAAGAACACATGTGGTGCATTAGACACTAATGACCAAAGACCAGAGGAGTAGTGGGATGACATCAAGAACATCATTTAGAAAGAAGCAAAATGTCATTAAAAAGGCAAGAAAGAAAAGACCAAAGCTGATTTCAGAAAAAATGAATACTTGCTCTTGAACATAGAGAACCTAAAGCATCTAGAAGAAATGATGAAGGAAAAGAGCTAAATAGAAAATTTCAAAGGGCAGCTTGAGAAAACAAAGCCAAGTATTATAATGAAATGTGCAAAGAACTAGAGCTAGAAAACCAGAAGGTAAGGACACACTCAGCATATCTCAGGCTGAAAGAAGTGAAGAAAAAAATCAAGCCTCAACTTGTGATATTGAAGGATTCTATGGGCAAAATATAAAATGGCAAAGGAAGCATCAAAAGATGATGGAAAGACACAGAGTCACTGTACCAAAAATAACTGGTTGAGCGCAGTCATTTCAAGAGGCACCACATAATCAAGAATCAATGATATTGAAAGGAGACTCCAAGCTGCACTGAAGGCATTGGTAGAAAACAAGGCTTCCGGTGTTGACAGAGTAACAACTGAAATGTTTCAACCAACTGATGCAGCACTGCAGGTGCTCACTTGTCTGTGCAGAACAGCGACAGGGATCTGCCAGAGATTCAAGCCAGATTTGGAAGAGGACATGGAACAAGGGATATCACTACTAATGTCAAATGGATCTTGGCTAAAAGCAGAGAATACCAAAAAGATGTTTACTTGTGCTTTATTGACTATACAAAGGCATTCAACTGTATGGATCATAGCAAACTATGGATAACATTGCAAAGAATGGGAATTCAAGAACACTTGATC
>NW_006409555.1:0-1468 GCF_000296735.1 Chrysochloris asiatica | reverse complement strand
GACCATCAACGGAGAAGAGCCGAGAGCGGGACCCTACCCAGAGAAACAGAGATGCCTGAGATAGAGACAGAGACGATGACGTGGAGTGATGAAGCAGCTGGGGACTTTGGACCCAGAGAGGGAAAGAGACTATGGGCCGAAAACTGGGGGGGAGTGGGGGGCAGGGAGCGTAGGGGGCAGGTTTCTGGGATATACCCTTTAGGTAGTTGATGATGCAAGGAGGAGATTGGAACCATGGCAGTGAGATGATATACGATGGAACGAATGTAAAACTAAAGTTCTCCCATGTAAACTATCATATAATTCACAATAAAACATTTTTTTAAAAAAGAATATTGAAAGTATAAAGAGCTGCCAGAAGAACAAACAAATCTGTGTTGGAAGAAGTACAGCCAGCCAAGGATAGCAAGGCTTCATCTCTCATACTTCAAGAGGCAGCATATGATCACTTCTAACTTGTTATCAAGAGGGACCAGTCCCTGAAGGACAACATGCTTGGTAAAGCAGAGGGTTGTCAAAAAAGAGGAAGACCCCCAACTAGATGGACTGACATAGTGGCAGCAACAATAGTGAGGATGGTGCAGAACCAGGCAGTATGTTGTTCTGTTATGCATAGGGTCGCTATATGTCAGAACCAACTCTATTGCACCTAAGAAAAACAACTCAGTTCCTCAAGGTGTATGAATATATTTAAGAAGTTTTTGGAATTGTGTCCCCTAGGCACTTTATTCCACCACTTGTCTATCAGTTGTCGTACTGTGATGGCTTGTGAATTGCTGTGATTCTGAAAGCTATGCCACCGGTATTTTAAATGCCAGCAGGGTCACCCATGGTGGACAGGTTTCATATGAGCTTCCAGACAAAGACAGACTAAGAAGAAGCAGTGACAAGCTACTTCCAAATATTGAGTCACTGAAAACCTTATGAATAGCAGAGAAACACTGTCAGATATAGTGCCAGTAAATGAGCCCCTCAGGTTGGAAGGCACTCAAAATGCAACTGGGGAAGAGCTGTCTCCCCAAAGTAGAGTTGACCATGATGACACGAATGGAGAAAAGCCCGTGGAACCTTCATTTGTTCATGGGGCACAAATCAAAATGAAGGAGAAGCAGCTGTAAATATCCATTGAAAATTGGAACTTGGACTGTACGAAGAATTAATCTGGGAAAATTGGAAATTGTCAAAAATTAAATGGAACGCATAAACATCAATATCTTAGGCATTAGTGAGCTGAAGTGGACTGGTATTGGCCATTTTGAATCTGACAACCACATGATATACTATGCCGGGAATGACAAATTGAAGAGGAATGGTGTTGCATTCATTGTCAAAAAGAACATATCCAGATCAGTCATGAGGTACAACACTGTCTGTGATAGGGTAATATCCATGGGCCTACAGGGAAGACCAGTTAATACCACTATTATTCAAATGTATGCACCAACCATTGAAGACAATGAGGATGAAA
>NW_006409554.1:47719-49726 GCF_000296735.1 Chrysochloris asiatica | reverse complement strand
TACTCCTCTCCCTTTTAGGAAGTTTTCTATTTCTGACATTTTGTTGTTGACTGTTTGGACCTCTTTCTGTATTTTTTGGATTGTTACCACTGCTGTATCTATCTTGTTTGATTGTTCCTGTAGCAGTTTCCTGACTTCTGCCTTATTTTTCTCAACTCCATTGTAAAGTGTTTTGAGACATTTTATAATCTTTTTTCTGAATTCTTTCTCAGGTATCTCCAAGGCCTGCCCTGCTTCCAACATGAAGAGAAGGTCTACTTCTGGCTTATTTGTCTCAGATATATTATCTTTTTTCTGGACATGTGCCGATATGGTCATCTGTTTTTGCTTCTTGGACATGGCTTAATGTTTATCTGTGGCCCTAATAATTAATTAAATATGTGTTTTGGTAATTTTTTATGTTTTCTGATTACCTCCAGGAACATGTGATCAGGATGCGGTCTTCCCTTTCACGCTTCTTATTACTTAACTCAGAGTAACTTTTTTGAGCCTCAGTTGGGCCTGGGCCTCCGCGGCGGGCCGTTTGGGCCTTGGGCGGGTGGGTTGAGCCTAGGGCGGGCAGTTTGGGCCTCTGGGGCCCTGGGCTTCAGCGACTGGGCTGCAGGAGGGTTGGGCCTCAGGCGGGTGGTTTGGGCCTCGGGCTGGCAGGTTGGCCTGTGGGGGCCTGGACGTCAGCGACCGGGCTGCAGGAGGGTTGGGGCTCGGGTGGTGGTTTGGGCCTTGGGCAGGCTGTTTGTGCCTCTGGGGGCCTGGACGTCAGTGACCAGGCTGCAGGAGGATTGGGCCTCGGGCGGGTGGTTTGAGCCTCGGGTGCGTGGGTTGGGTCTTAGGGGCACTGGGCCTCAGCAACCTTGCTGCATGGCGGGTTGGGCCTTGGAGGCCCTGGACCTCGGCTGTGGCAGGTATGTGATTTAGGCCTTGGTTGGGCCTGGGCCTTTGTTACCAGTCTGTGGGCAGGTTGGGTCTCAGGGCAGGCCTTGGCCTCAGTGGGAGTGTCTGGGCCTTGGAAGGGCCTTGGCCTCAGTGGGCGGGCTTGTGCCTTGGATGTTCCTGCGCCTCGGTGGCTTGGCAGAGGGCTGGTCAAGGCTGGGACTGTAGAGGGCTAGGATAATGGCTGGAGGGAGGCAGTGTCCGTATTTGATGACATAAAGAATGCTTCTCTCAGTCTCTCTGCACTGTGGGTACCCCAATTTTCCTGATATCTGCACCAATATACCTCTCTATTTGTTCAGCTTTGTTATCCTTTTCTCTGGAAATGCAGTCTCCTAAGTGAAGTTGTTCTAGCCCTGCATTCCAGTGTATGCAGGAGGCAGATGCACTTGCTGGTGCAGGCATGGGCGCCAAAGTGGGAGCCACGTGCAGGCAGGCAAAAGCTTAAAATGCCTGTACTTCGTCAGAGATTTGACCTTTTAAAATAACGAGTTCAGACTGTTGAAATATAAGATCTTATGTTTGTTCAAAGGCTGTCTGTCTGCTAGACAGAGGTTGCGTATGTGCGATTGTGCCCCTTTTCCCTGGAGACTTCCCTACCTGGGTTGCCTGGTCAGGGAAGCACTGTGTCACACCCCAACTGATTTTTGTATGTAGATTTCATATCCTGCCACTTTGCTGAATCTTCCAATGATGTCCAGTAGTTTTATTTACTAAGTCTTTGGGGTTATCTGTGTATAGGATCATATCGTCTGCAAATAGGGAGAGTTTTACTTCCTCTTTGCCAATTTGAATGTCTTTAATTTCCTTGTCTTGCCATATAGCTCTGGCTAAGACTTCCAAAGCAATACTGAATAGGAGTGATGACAAAGGGCATCCTTGTCTGCTTCCTATTTGCAGAGGGAAGGCTTTCAATTTCTCTCCATTGAGAGTAGTGTAGGCTGTTGGTTTTGTATATATTCTCTTAATTATGTTGAGGAATTTCCCTTCAATTCCTACTTTGTTGAGTGTTTTTATCAGGAATGGATGTTGGAGTTTGTCAAATGCCTTTTCTGCATTAATCGATATGATCATATG
>NW_006409554.1:44204-46249 GCF_000296735.1 Chrysochloris asiatica | reverse complement strand
TGTCCATAGCTTGTCATGATCCACACAATCGAAAGGCTTTGCGTAGTCAATAAAGCATAGGTAAACATCTTTCTGATATTCTCAGCTTTCAGCCAATATCCACTTGTAAGATTATAAAAGTCTCTTGATATATATATATATCAAGAGATATTGTTGTTAAGTGCCGTTGAGTCGGTTCCGACCCATAGCCACCCTGTATAGTGTTTCCAAGGAGCAGCCGGTAACCTTGAACTGCTGAGCTTGCAGTTCACATGGCTTTGCATTCTGACACATTAAACCCACAGTGCCACATATTATATATATTACACACACATACACACATATGTGTCACTGGTTTTGTTTCTTTGGAAAACCCGGCCTAAGACACCGTGGTATTAGGATGTCTTATGAGACAGGACGTAATCGGTGAGGAAGTAGATGTCGACGATGAAGGAATGAGGCTGAGAGTTAAACCCTAGATTAGACTGTAGAAGAACACAGAGCTCTGTATCAAATTCCCATGAAATCTCAGTTTCTCAGGACTGTCAGTTTAATCTTCCTAAACCAGAATATGTGGGGTGTTGTAGGACTCAGTGGTTGTTGAGGATGTGGCTGTGGACTTTACCCAGGATGAGTGGGTGTTACTGGATCTTCCTCAGAAGAAACTCTATAGAGATGTGATAATGGAAACCTTCAGAAACTTGGCCTCAGTAGGTATAGATGCTTCATAATTACTTTTATTATTATTATGTAGTAAGCAACTGTGTCATACCCAAAGGTGTTAGTGCACTACATGGGATGAGGAATGGGAATAAATTATTTCATTTGAAAACGGTCATCATTTCCTTTCCGGAACCTTTGTCCTGGATGCAAAACTCTCTGTAGTTAACTGACTTCCTATTTCGTGTGTGGTTAGAAGACTTAAGGCTCTTTAAAAGTTGTAAATGTAAGTGTTGGCTTCAGGGGTTTCTTTGGTGGAGAGAAACTTTGTGGATTTTATTACATATGCAATTTATTACATGTTTAACATTATTATTTTCCTGCAAATAAATTCAAGTTGCCCATGTGCAGAAACCCTGAGCACTAATGTATTGTCTTCAGGCAGCATCCATAGCTCTTCCCTGCCTTCCTCCATGCTGTCCCTGTCCTTGGGGTCATCATGTTCTCCCCGAGTAGTACCAGGAAGAAGGCATACAGCACTCAGGCAGGACCACTTGGTGGGGCACCAGGAGGCAAGAATCCTTTGTAGGACCCAGCTTGAATGGAGGGGATAATATTTGAAGATTTCATTTAGAAAACATATTTTTTAGGTTGAGGAGTATGTAGTTCACAGATACCTAAGCTTGCTTTTTGGACTTTCATCAGTCATAGAACAGTTGTGTTTATGGAAAAAGATGGTATCCATTTCCTCTTTTCATGTTCCATATGGCTTTTGTCTAATATTTTTCTACTTTGCTTTTCTAATTATATGCTATTTATGACATCTTCACTCTCAGTCTTCATAGAAGTTCTTAAGCTGAGTTTTGTAGAGAAGCAAAATCATTGAAACATATATATGTATATATACATAAAGAGAACTTTATTGTCAAGGAAATGGCTTACAACTGTAGAGTCCTAGGTCCCCAGAGGAAGAGAGAGAGAATCCCTCTTTGTTGTCCATTATATTGGGAGCAGGCCACACCCCTGAGGGAGTATCCCTTTAATTGATTGGCTGCTCATAGCCACTGATCAGAGTTATCTGTACCTGTATTAGGTTTTATCACCATGGGATTAAGCACATCCCAAGTGCCTAACTTCTGGAAATCCAGGCCTAGTCAAGTTAACACAAAACCCTAACCATTACAGAAGTGTTTCCTAGAAAATTTGTTTTTGATCATTTCCAAAGTACTGAAACAACAAAGTGTTTCAAAGTCTTTCTTTCGCCCTGAGTAATTCCTTTCTGTTTTGTTTCATATTGTGAACCTCAACAAAAATTACTGGTTCAGTTTCTCAAAACCTAATGATGGAGCAGAGCTATCTACTGAGAATATAATGGTATTAATCATGAAAAATGACATGTGATCCTT
>NW_006409554.1:10185-11295 GCF_000296735.1 Chrysochloris asiatica | reverse complement strand
ATAGTATATGTAATTTGTAGCAACATTAATAAATGGACAGAAATCTGAATGTGAATAAGAATAACAAATTCACAATAGTTGTCATTGTGAGAGGAGGAGGGGCTGGCAAGTGGTTTAGCTGTGGCTTGGTTAGATTTTGGTTTTTAATTTGGAAATAGAAACAAAGGACCACAGGCAGTTGTAGCAGGATGTTGGGGGCCTCAATAAATGTTGTTGTTGACAGGTGTCATCGAGTCAGTACTGACTCATAGCGACCTTATGTACAGCACAACAAAACTCTGCCCTATCCTGGGCCAACCTCATACTTGTTGCCATGCTTGAGACCATTGATGCTGCCACTTGGTCAATTCATCTCGCTGGAGGTCTTCTTTTCCTCTTACCTTCCACCTTACCAAACATGATATCCTTTTCAAGGGACTGGTCCCTTCTGACAATATTTCCGAAGTATGAGACGAAGTTTTGCCATCCTGACCTCCAGGGGGCGCTCTGGCTGCACTTATGTATTGGTTCTTTTGGCAGCCCGTGGCACCTTCAGTATTCTCCTCCAACACCATAACTCAAAAGCATCAATTCTTCTACGGTCTTCCTTATTCACTGTCCACCTTTCCCATGCATATGAGGTTATTGAAAATACCACAGATTGGGTCAGGCGCACCTTAGGCCTCACGCTGACGTCTTTGCTCTTCGACACTTTAAGGAGGTTTTTAAAAAGACCCTACTGATCAATAAACAGTACTGGATGTATAGATTTTTCTAGTTTAATTCTCTTTATGCTTAAAGTGTATCCTATTGTTGGTTTGTTTAGTTAAGGAGATTGCTTTTGCTAAATATTGATAATTAATCAAAAACAATTGAGGCAAACCTTTGATAAACTATAAAACCACTTTGAAATGTTAATTTTTGGGAAAACCAGTATGGCAATGTAGGATAATGAATGGGCTCATAACCAAAAGGTCGGCGATTCAACCCCACCAGCCGCTCCTCGGAAGCACTGTACAGGGTTGCTATGGGTCGGAACCAACTTGATGGCACTTAATAACAACAACCTGTAAATAGAGTCAGTGAAATTCACATCAGGTTCTTCAGAAATGAAGTGTTTGTTCCATATGC
>NW_006409554.1:4610-8155 GCF_000296735.1 Chrysochloris asiatica | reverse complement strand
AGTTCTAGGGAGGCTAACAGAATGACGCAGACAGACCCATGCCCAGGCCAGAGAATGAATGCTGAGGACACAGGCAAATTATTCCCGGGGAAAGGAATCCCAAGAATTGCAAAAGTTACATGTAGAGAGTGTGGGCAAGACTTTAGTGCTAAGTCAAGCCTTATCACACACCTGAGGACGCACACAGGGGAGAAGCCCTATGTCTGCAGGGCGTGTGGACGAGGCTTTATTAAGAAATCACACCTCATTACACACCTGAGGACACACACAGGGGAGAAGCCCTATGTCTGTAGGGAGTGCGGGCAGGGTTTTAGCCAGAAATCAATCCTCATTAGACACCAGAGGACACACTCAGGGGAGAAGCCCTATGTCTGCAGGGAATGTGGGCGAGGCTTTAGTCAGAAATCAATCCTCATTAGACACCAGAGGACACACTCTGGGGAGAAACCCTATGTCTGCAGGGAGTGTGGACGAGGCTTTAGTCAGAAATCAATCCTCATTAGACACCAGAGGACACACTCAGGGGAGAAGCCCTATGTCTGCAGGGAGTGTGGGAGAGGATTTAGTCAGAAATCAAACCTCATTATACACCAGAGGACACACTCACGGGAGAAGCCCTATGTCTGCAGGGAGTGTGGACGAGGCTTTAGTCAGAAATCAATCCTCATTATACACCAAAGGACACACTCAGGAGAGAAGCCCTGTGTCTGCAAGGAGTGTGGACGAGGGTTTAGCCAGATATCAATCCTCATTATACACCAGAGGACACATTCAGGGGAGAAGCCCTATGTCTGTAAGGAGTGTGGGCGAGGCTTTAGTCGGAAATCATACCTCATTATACACCAGAGGACACACTCAGGGGAGAAGCCCTGTGTCTGCAGAGAGTGTGGGCGAGGCTTTCGTGAGAAGTCAGACCTCATTAGACACCAAAGGATACACTCGGGAGAGAAACCCTATGTCTGCAACGAGTGTGGGCAAAGCTTTAGTCGGAAGTCACACCTCATTAGACACCAGAGGACACACTCAGGGGAGAAACCCTATGTCTGCAAAGAGTGTGGGCGAAGCTTTAGCCGAAAGTCACACCTCATTAGACACCAGAGTACACACTCGGGAGAGAAACCCTATGTCTGCAGGGAGTGTGGGCAGTGCTTTAGTGAGAATTCAGTCCTTACTGTACACCAGATGACACACTCAGGGGAGAAGCCCTGTGTCTGCAGGGAGTGTGGGAGAGGTTTTAGCCAGATGTCAGACTTCGTTACACACCAGAGGACACACTCAGGGGAGAAGCCCTATGTCTGCAGGGAGTGTGGACGAAGCTTTAGTCAGAAATCAAACCTCATTAGACACCAGATGACACACTCAGGGGAGAAACCCTATGTCTGCAAAGAGTGTGGGCGAAGCTTTAGTCGGAAGTCACACCTCATTAGACACCAGAGGACACACTCAGGTGAGAAGCCCTACATCTGCAAGGAGTGTGGGAGAGGCTTTAGTCAGAAGTCACTCCTCACTGTACACCATAGGACACACTCAGGAGAGAAGCCCTATGTCTGCCGGGAGTGTGGATGAGTCTGTAGCTGTAAGTCAGTCCTCACTGTACACCAGAGGACACACTCAGGGGAGAAACCCTATGTCTGTAGGGAGTGTGGGTGAGACTTTGGTGATAAGTCACACCTCATTGGACAGGAGAAGAAAATACTGCCAACACACACCTCCATCTCCCCAGCTTTGAGAGGCTTCAGAGCAAGTCCCTGAGAGTGAGGAGCACAGAAACAAGTGGGTAAGCAGGTCCTCCATTTTCGTGTCAAGGGAAGATGTCGAGAAAGTCCAAGGGTTCCTGAAGTGGGCAGGTGGTTCTGCCAATCCTCTCCCATGATGCTTTAGTCTTTTGTAGTAAACATTACTTTCACACAGAGCTGTAGTCCAAGCCACATACATTATTCCCTCATCAGAGAAGACACAGAGAACTCACATTCTCAGCCCAGATTTCCACAGCCTGATAAGTGGAAATGATTTGTGTAAAGTTTAACTTGATCTTTTAGTAGAAATAATAAGAAGCAATTTATCACTGACGTAGGAGAGGAGATAATGTCAAAAGGAATATGTTCAATAGTTAAAAAATGAATAGGATATAGGAAAGGTCAGTTTGGATATCACAGAAATACTTTTGTTAAGGTTGTATGATCACAGGGTGAAGGAATGTTATAATTAAATCTGTGTAATACTTGAAGGGAAAATCAAAGTATCAAATTATTTTGTACTGTGTAATTTTGAGTATAAAAATAAAGACTTGCTGACCCGGGGCAGAAAGAGAAGAAAAAGAGAGAGCCCCATCAGCCAACTAATCAGAGGCTTCTCGATTGCTTTCATTTTCG
Organism: Chrysochloris asiatica; assembly: GCF_000296735.1. Taxonomy (NCBI): domain Eukaryota; kingdom Metazoa; phylum Chordata; class Mammalia; order Afrosoricida; family Chrysochloridae; genus Chrysochloris; species Chrysochloris asiatica. The sequence continues at coordinate 5,783 of NW_006409554.1, read as the reverse complement.
CCGACTCCGCGTCTCCTCTCGTGTCCCGTGACCCTGCGAGAGCTGGACTCCCGAACATGCGCACAGATACCCTTAGCACAAGAGTAGGCCCTGAATTTTTTTTTTTTTTTTTCAATTTGGCAAAGGCCAGAAAACAAGGGGTGTCAAGTGTGAAAGAGAGTTTAAAAACAAAACAGGCCGAAAATTAAATTAAATCCTGAGGTACAGCATAACAACCAACAGTGGCATCTTGAAATCTCTTAGGCAGCTTTGAAGGCAAGAAGCTGAAAGAGGACATGAAAGTCATACTCATGTGGTTGTTGTGATGTGCCGTGGAGTCGGTTCCAACTCATAGTAACCCTGCACAGTGTTTCCGAAGCTGTTAAACTTTACAGGAGCAGAATGCCTCCTGTTTCTCCCACGCAGCAGCTGGTAGTTTCGAACTGCTGACCTTGTGGTTCGCAGCCCAATTCGTAACCACTACGCTACCAGAGATCCTATACTCATATTAGACTCCAGATAATTTTTTTCACCTTCCTTCCCCCCTCTCCCTTTTCTGTGATTATAGACTGCAGTATCCAGTCTAATTTTTTTTTTTAATGTTTTATTGTGAATTATATGATAGTTTACATGGAGAACTTTAGTTTTACATTCATTCCATCATATATCATTTCATTGCCATGGTTCCAATCCCCTCCATGCATCATCAACCGACCAAAGGGTATACCCTGCAATCTTTCCCCTGTCCCCCCCCGGTCTTTGGCCCACAGTCCCTCTCCCTCTCTGGATCCATAGTCTCCAGCCGCTTCATCACTCCACGTCATCGTCTCTGTCTCTTATCTCAGGCATCTCTGCTTCTCCAGGTATGGTCCCGCTCTCAGCTCTTCTCTGATGATGGTCCCAGAGACCTCCGCTCCTAGACTAGAGAATGAATCACCCCTTTCCTTGCTACAAAATGTCTATCTTTGCATTTCCAACCCTCACAGTCAGTCCTGATAAACATTATTCACTACAGTATCACGAGTTACCCATTTGTATTTCATTTTATCAGCTCCACCCAGACAGATTGGATAGTACCCACTGGTGATTCTGCTTTCCTCCATGCCCCCTAGCTCTAGGTTCCCTCTTGAAAGCTTGCCGCTTCCTTGTTATTCTTCAATGTGGCATAATATTCCATTGTGTGTATGTACCACA
>NW_006409554.1:2288-3281 GCF_000296735.1 Chrysochloris asiatica | reverse complement strand
AGGCCATGCGGAGGACCCTAAACATAAAGGGTTCATTGTTAAGTAAGGCCACAATGAGTCTCCCCTTGGAAGGCAAGGCCCTGAGGTGAGATCTCATGTAGGGACTCTGCAGTTTCTGTCTCTTTGTTTTAATCAGCTTACTTTTAACTTTCTTGATTTTATAATAAAGTTTTTAGTAGAATTTTAGTAAGAACCATATTAAAAAATTGAAACTTGTTTTTAGGCACATTCACACCATATTCAATCATGCGTAGTCCTAAAGAATGCTTCTCACACTAACAAAAAGTTTCACCACTGGGAAAAACCAGCTAAAGTTTTTGCCAGTTCAAGTTTTAGAATTACATTCAACATTCTGCATTAAGACCTTTAGAAAATTAGCTAAAATGCAATTGTGGGCTAAGGGAATAGTAATAGATCATAAGCAGAAATTTAACTACATGTTTTGTGTAGAGAGGTTATAGGGAAGTTGTTCTGTTTCTTCTTGACTACAAAACGTTTTTATGATGTTTGCTTTTCTTGTTTAATTAATCATAAGAAACCACTGTGTTGTCAGTTACCATAGCAAATAATGTCTAGGTACTTGTTGTGATTAAAGATTCTATAGAAAATAATAGGAGTTAAGATTTAGAATTATGCTTTAAAGTTAGCCTGACATTTTAAGAACAATAAAGTTTGCTTACATAAATCAGATATTGTCTACCTACGAAAAGGGGAACAAGGAAAATTTTGATATTCTTGATGCTCTATATTGAAATGATTAATATGTATGATTTAAACCACTGCTTTGAAAAGAATGATTAATAGATTGATGGTATAGAATTTGAAATAAACGGAGAAGATTCACTATTCATCAAGACCCATTGAGTCAGTTTCTTCGCCGATGCCATACCTCTCTCCAAGGACCCCCCAAAAGAGATTGTCAGGGCTGGCCCCTGAAACATCATCTCATGATTAAAGGGACAATCGAACAAAATGAAATAGCCATATTAAATA
>NW_006409554.1:0-493 GCF_000296735.1 Chrysochloris asiatica | reverse complement strand
AGACCTCATTGGAAGATTCAGCAAAGTGGCAGGGTATAAGATCAACATACAAAAATCAGTTGGATTTCTCTATACCAAAAATGACAGTGTTGAAAAGGACATTAGAAAAGCAATGCCATTTACAGTAGCCACCCAAAGAATGAAATATCTTGGAATAAATGTAACCAGAGAAACAAAGGACTTATACAAAGAAAACTACAAAACACTACTACAAGATACCAAAAGAGACTTACAAAGATGGAAGAATGTACCATGCTCCTGGATAGGAAGACTTAACAATGTGAAAATGTCAATACTGCCCAAGCAATTTACACATATAATGCGATCCCAATCCAGATTCCAATGACATTCTTCAAAGAGATGAATAAAGCAATTACAAACTTTATATGCAAAGGAAAGAGAACCAGGATAAGCAAAGCACTGCTTAAGAACAAGAATAAGGTTGGAGGCCTGTCACTTCCCGACTTAAAATATACTACATGGCTACAGTGGT
>NW_006409553.1:45919-49461 GCF_000296735.1 Chrysochloris asiatica | reverse complement strand
GAGTAACTTTTTTGGGCCTCAGTTGGGCCTGGGCCTCGGCGGCAGGCCGTTTGGGCCTCAAGCTGGTGGTTTGGACCTCGGGCGGGAGGTTTGGGCCTCAGGGGGCCTGGGTATCAGCAGCTGGGCATCAGGCGGCTTGTCCATATCTTTTTACTGCTCGTTATAAACAACAACCCTGGTATGTGTAAACAAGATAGAATTTCATGTGACAGTTGTGAAAAATCATAGGTTCTTACATTTGCATCGCATGTCTTTAATGAAAAGATCTTCCATGAACATAGAAACCTGACTTAATTGACCCAAATACTGGGGCAACCACAAAACTCAAATCTTATGCAGCGTTCCTTTGCTTACAAGAGATATATGATTCTCTTCCTTGAGAAAAAGAAACATCCAACTCCCCTTATAATTGAAATGTTTTTGTTGTTATTAAATGCTGTAGAGTCACTTCTGTCTCATAGGAACCCTGTATGGGGGTTTTGAGGAGTGGCTGGTGAGTTTGAAGAACTGACCTTTAGGTTTGCCCCGACCTTTTGGTCCACATTGACCTTTCAGTCTAATGTTTACCCTACAGTGTTGTTGTTGTTGTTGTTGGTAAGTGCCATAGAGTCGGTTCTGATCCATAGCAACCCTGTATAGGGTTTCAGAGGAGCAGCTGGTGAGCTTGAACCACCGACCTTGCTGTTAAAATGGCTTTGCAGTCTGGCGCATTAACCCACAGCGCCAGGACTCCACCCTACAGTGATAGCTGTATCCAAGTAGGGGTTTCTGATTTATAACATTATGGACTATTCCAGCTGTTGCCTATTCTACCTACATTTAGATCAGGACTTCCAACTGGTTCATTTTGGTTCAATCCTCTGCTGATAATTTGCATGTCTACCCCAGATACACTAAATCAGAATCTGTAGTTTAACAAAATTTGCAGGTGATTCCTATGTACACATAAGAATCATCTGGGAATCTTTAAGAATCACCTTGGGGATCTTATTTAAATGTAGATTCTGATTCAGTATTTCTAGGGTGGAAATGTAAATTCTCTAAACCAGAATGAACCAGTTCAAAGTCCTGATTTAAACTTTGAGGACAAGTGGTATATACCATCACTTCCTGATTCTGTGCCTGTGGCAGACATTGCTAATCAACTCTTTTATAAAAAAAAAACAAAACAACTTTCTCTTATAATCCATATTAGTGGTGTTGTGGTATAGAAGAAGCACTAGACTTATCCTATCAGTTACTCATCAGAAACCCTACATAGGATTGCTATGAGTAGAAATTGACATGATGGCACTTACCGGCAACATCAGGACCCATAATACTTTCCAATCCACTATTATCTTTGTTGGAATCCTGGTGTGGCACTCTAGGATAATGCACTGGGCCACAAGGTCAGTTTCAACCTCAAGGTCAGCAGTTCAAACCCACCAGACCTTTCTCAGAAATTCTATACAGAGTCACTATTAGTCTGAACTGACTTGACAGCACTTAACAACAACATTATCATTGTTAGTAGTGTCTTAGTTTATAGTAGAAATATATAGTTTACTAGTAAAAACATGGAATGGTGGGTCAAAAAGCCTGATCTGTCTCAACTTTACACAGAACTATGTTACTTTGAGCTAGTTATTTCAAATTCTCTATTGTTGTTAGTTCACATCGAGTTGGTACCAACTCATAGTGACCCTGTGCACAACAGAACAAAGTACTGCCCGGTCACATGCCAACCTCACAATCATTGCTACGCCTGATCCCATTGCTGCTGTCACTTTGCCAATCCATCTCATTGAGGATTTTCCTCTTTTTCTCCAACCCTCCACTTTCCCGAATATGATATCCTTCTCCAGGGACTGTTCCTTCTGATAATATGTCGGAAGTATGAGAGATGAAGTCTGACCATTCTGGATTCCAAGGAGCATTCTGGCTATACTTCTTCCAACCCAGCTCAGTTTATTCTCTTGGGAGTCCACGGTACTTTTAATATTCTTCTCCAACACCATAATGCAATGCATCAATTCTTTTATAGTTTTCCTTATTCACTGACCAATTTTCACATGCATATGAGGTTATTGAGAATATCATGGCTTTGATCAGGCACACCTTAGTCCCCAAACAGACCTTTAAAGAGGTCTTGTGCAGCAGATCTGCCTAATGCAATATGCCATTTAATTTCTTCACTGCTGTTTCCATGAGTGTTGATGGTTGATGCAAGCAAATTGAAGTCTTTGACAACTTCACTCTTTTCTCCATTTATATGGATGTTGTTAATTCCTCCAGTTGTGAGAATGTTTGTTTTCTTTACATTGAGATGCAGTCCATACCAAACACTGTGGTCTTTGATCTTCATCATTAAATATTTTAAATCCTCTCCACTTTCAGCAAGCTAGGTTGTATCATCTGCATATCACAGGCTGTTAATAAGTCTTACTCTAATCCTAATGGCACATTCTTCTTCATATAATCCAGCTTCTTGGATTACTTGCTCAGCATACAGATTGAATAAGTATCATGAAAGAATACAACCCTGGTACACACCTTTCCTAATTTTAAACCCTTATTCTGTTTGAAAAACTGCTTCTTGGTCTATGTAGAAGTTCCTCATGAGCATAATTAAGTACTTTGGAACACTCCTTGTGCACAATGCTGTCCATAGCTTTTCATGATCCACACAATTGAAAGTCTTTGTGTGGTCAATAAAGCACATGTAAACAGCTTTCTGTATTCTCTGCTTTCAACCAAGAGCCATGGACATCAGCAATGATATCCCTCATTTCATGTCTTCTTCTGAATCTGACTTAAATCTCTGGAAGTTCTCTGTCAATGTTTTGTTGCAGCCATTTTTGAATTATCTTTAGCAAAATGTTATTTGCATGCGATATTAATGATATTGTCTAAAGATTTCTGCATTCAGTTGGATCACCTCTCTTTGAAATGGGCACAAAAATGGATCTTTTCCAGTCAGTTGGCCAGGTAGTTGTCTTGCAAATTTTTTGTCATATATGAGTGAGTGCCTCTAGTGCTGCATCAGTTTGTGGAAAGACTTCAATTTATACTCCATCAATTCCCGGTGCCTTGTTCTTTGCCAATGGCTTCAATGGACCTTGGACCTCTTCCTTCAGTATCATTGGCTCTTGATCACATGTTACCTCTTGAAATTGTTAAACATCGACCATTTCTTTTTGGTACAGTGACTCTGTGTATTCCTTCCATCTTCCTTTAATACTTTCTGCATCATTCAAAAAATTTTCACATAATATCCTTCAGTATTGAAAGTCAAGGCTTGACTTTTTTTTTTTCAATTCTTTCAGCTTCAGAAATGTTGAGTGTGTTCTTCCCTTTTGGTTTTATAACTCCAGGTATTTGCACATTTTGTTAAAATATTTTACTTTGTCTTCTCGAGCTGACATTTTTTTTTTTTAATTAAATGTTTTTATTTTGGATTGAGTGAAAGTTTACAGGACACATCATCAGCTTCACATTCAACCATTCATATAGCTTGTTTCATTACATTGATTATTATCCCCTCCATATATCATCAGTTA
>NW_006409553.1:4354-11351 GCF_000296735.1 Chrysochloris asiatica | reverse complement strand
TTTCATCCTCACTGGCTTTACTAGTTGGTGCATAAATTTGAATAATAGTGGTATTAACTGGTCTTCCCTTTAGGAGCATGGATATTATCCTATCACAGACAGCATTGTACCTCAAGACTGATCTGGATATGTTCTTTTTGACAATGAATGCAACACCATTCCTCTTCAATTTGTCATTCCCGGCATAGTAAACCATGTGGTTGTCAGATTCAAAATGGCCAATGCAAGTCCATTTCAAGCCAAACTTTGTCTCTTGTACTTCAGACATTTTGTGAGGAGGGACCAGTCACTGGAGAAGGCTATCTTGTTTGGTAAGGTGGAGGGTCAGAGAAAAAAAGGAAGACCCTCAACAAGATGGATTGGCCAATGGCAGCATTGATGGACTCAAGCATGGCAACAATAGTGAGGTGGGCCCAGGATCAGGCATTGTTTCGTTCCGCTGTGCATAATGTCACTATAAGTCGGTACCGACTCGATGGCACCTAATAGTAACAACAACAACAATGCCTAAGGTATCAATGTTTATGTGTTCCACTTCATTTTTGACAACTTCCAATTTTCCCAGATTCACACTTTGTACATTCCGTGTTCCGATTTTCAATGGAACTTTTACAGCTGTGTCTCTTCATTTTGAGTTGTGCCCCATCAGCAATGAAAGTCCCATGGGCTTTACTCCATTCACATCAACACGGTCAACTCTACTTTGAGGAGGCAGCTCTTCTCCAGTAGCATTTTGAGTGTCTTCCAACCTGAGGGGCTCATTTCTGGCACCATATCTAACAGTGTTTCTTTGCTATTCATAAGGTTTTCAATGACTAAATTTTCGTAAGTAGTTTGTCACTCCTTCCTAGTCTGTCTTCATCTAGAAACTCATCTGAAACCTGCCCACCGTGGGTCACCCTGCTGGTATTTGAAATACCTGTGGCATAGCTTTCAGAATCACAGCAGCTCACAAGCCACCACAGTACAACAAACTGACAGATGAGTGGTGGTTTAATGGATTTAGGGACACATATTTTAACTGTATCACCAGACTAGTACTGCTTGGGAACTTCTTGACTACAGTAGCTTTTGACACTTTCTTCTCCCATTTATAAAAAAAAATCCTTGCATTTGCTGCTTATCCTACAAAAGTTCCAGTCTCCACTGTTCATTCTCTTAGAGCTTCATTCTTACTCCTTATTCCTAGTAGAGTCCTAATTCCTGTCACAATCCACATATGTCCATCACTATTAGGTTTGGTTAAATACAACAAATTTTTTTTGAATAAAATAGTCATGATTATTTTACGGAATTTTGAGTTAAGGAATCTGGGGTAGCCAGTCCAGAACTGGTTTCTAAGAGTCAGGAAAGTCATTAAGGGAGTTACACAGGTCTTCAGGAATGCAGGGTTCTTTTCAACTCATCAGTCTGCCATTGCTAGTGGATATCCATGACTTCACAATGCAAAATGGCTGATAGAGCTCCAATCAGCACATTCATGCTCTTGGCAGTAGTATGCATGCACTCTTCCTTTAAAGACACTTTTTGAAGGTACCTTATGGCACTTTCTTTATATGGCACTTCCTTTATATTTATATTAGTTATTTGCTGTGTAACAAATCACCCCAAAAATTCAGCTGAAAACAACAAGCATTTATTATTTATTATCTCACAGTTTCTGTTGGTCAAGAATCCAATTGCAGCTTACTTGGATTCTTCTGGTAAAGGGTCTCTCACAAGGCTGCAATGCAATCACAGTGATGGCTGGGGCTGTAACTAACTCAAAGTTTATATGGGGGAGGCTATGCTTCTGGGATGACTCAGCAAAATCTTTGCAGGCCTAGCTGTTGACTTGAGACATAAGTTCCTTGCCATGTGGGTCTCTCCATAGCACAACTCACAACATGACAGCACTGGTTTTCCAGAGTGAAAATGCGCACCCCAAAATGGAAGTCACAGATTCTCTGCAATCTCATCTTGGAAGTGATATTTTTATAAGACTTTTGTCATATTCTATTCTATTCATTAGAAGCAAGTCATTAATTCAAGTCCCAAACTCAAGAGCAAGGATTGCACAAGGACATGAATATTGGAGACAGGGACCATTGAGGACCATTTTAAAGCTGGTGGTGGTAGTTATGTGCCATGGAGTCGGTTCTGACTCATAGCGACCCTGCACAGGGTTTCCGAGGCTGTAAATCTTTACGGGAGTAGAAAACTTCATCTTTCTTCCATGGAACAGCTGATAGTTTCAAACAGCTGACCTTAAGGTTCGCAGCCTGAGTCGTAAGCACTCAGCTACCAAAACACCACTTAAAGCTACATATTTCATTACCTAGACCTACCAAAAATATACAAAGGGAAATCTCATTTTTCAGTAATGCAGTCATGTGCTCAGCTAAAACATAGAACTTTGTTACTAAAAAAGAAGAGAAATAACTATTTGGTAAAAAAACCAGCATTGTCTGCCACCCTCACTGACCCTTTGATTTTTATTCCACAATCTTTCCTTCTTCTCTTGTAGTTCTTCTACTGAACTCTTCATCTACTGAACTCTTCATCCCAAACCCTTTGTTAAGCAGAGACCCTATATTTATTATTGTTATGTAAGAACATTGGACCCAAAGCACCATTTTCTTGGTTCTCAGAATGAAATTAACAGTTCTGCACATTTTACTCTCTAATTGTCTTTTCCAGACCTAACTTAATGACAAAATAATAAAACTTTTGTTTGCAAAATCTCTCAGAGCCATTTTTCTTTCCACTCACTTTACCTTTGCATGGACCTTTTATGGCTTATATCTGGAAATAATCCTCTCCTTTCTTATAATGTCTAATCTTTAAATCTGCCCTAAATTATCCTATGAAATTATTCTTCTTCAAGAACCATGGGAAAATAGCCCAATTAAAAAATGGGCACAGGACATGAACAGACACTTCAACAGGAAAGACATTCAGGCAACCAACAAGCATATGAAGAAATGTTCACAATCATTAGCCATTAGAGATGCAAATCAAAACAACAATGGAATATGATCTCACACTAGCAATAAAGGTGAACTTCAAAAAACAGGGGACAATAAATGCTGGTGAGGATGTGGAAAGATTAGGACTCTCCTACACTGCTGGTGGGAATGTTAAATGGTTTAACCACTCTGGAAAATGGTATGATGCCTTCTCATAAAGTTGGAAATAAAAATACTGTATGACCCAACAATTCCTCTACTTGATATATGGTTGTTTATGTGCCATGGAGTCAGTTCCAACTCATAGCGACCCTGTACAGGGTTTCCAAGGCTGTATATTTTTACAGGACCAGAAAGCCTCATCTTTCTCCCTGGAACAGCTGATAGTTTCGAACCACTCACTCTGAGGTTAGCAGCCCGATTCATAACTACTACGCTACCAGACCTCCTTGGTATATAGTCACAAGAAATATGAGTCAGAACACAAGTAGATACATGCACACCAATGTTCATAGCCGCACTATTCACAATAGCAAAAAGATGGAGACAGTCTAAGTGCCCATCAGTGGAAGAATGGATAAACAAACTGTGATACATACACACAATGGAAAATTATGCTACCTTGAAGAATAACAAGGAAGCTGCAAGCCACCACATAACATGGATGAACCTTGAGAACAGTATGCTGAGTGAAATTAGTTAGTCACAAAAGGACAAATATTGCGTAAGACCTTTATTATAAAAGCTTAAGAAACAGTACCCTTACTAAAAGAAAAAAAAAATCTTTATTGGTTATCAGGAATGGGAGGAAGGGGGTGGTGGTGTAGAGCACAGGTTAGGGAATAGACACATCATAGTTTGGGTGTTGTTGTTGCTGTTGTTGTGACATGCCACTGAGTTGATTCTGACCCATAGCAACCCTGTGTAGGGTTTCCAAGGAACGACTGGTGAGCATGAACCACCAATCTTGCAGTTAATGACTTTGCAGTCTGATGCATTAGCCCACAGTGCCACACCAGAACTCCAGTTTGGATGTTGATGTTGTTAAGTGCCGTGGAGTTGGTTCCGACCCATAGCGACCCTCTACAGGGTTTCCGAGGCTGTAAATCTTTACAGCCTCATCTTTCTCTCGCAGAGCGGCTGGTAGTTTTGAACTCCTGACCTAAAATTTGCAGCCCAATTCGTAACCACTATGCTACCAGAGCTCCTTAGTTTGGGTGTTGGGGAGGGTGGAGTGTAGGACCCTACCCAGAAAAACAGTGACACCAGAGATGGAGGCAGAGACAATGACGACGTGGAGGGATGAAGCAGCTGGTGACTCTGGACTCAGGGAGGAAGGGTCTGTGTGCTGATGGCTGGGGGGAAGGTTTGCCTTTGGTTGTTTGATGATGCATGGAGGGGATTGCAATCATTGCAATAAACCAAAATACGATAAGATGATGTAAAGCTAATGTTCTCCCATGTAAACTATCACATAATTCACAATAAAAACTTTTTTTAAAAAAGGGGGAAGAGTGTAAAAATATATGGAATTAGCATGCCTTGCAGCTTTCTCCTGCCCCTTAGATCCCATTTTTGTGAGAAGCACAATTATCAGTGACTTGAATCCAGGTGAGATCTACTCTTAGATCAGCAGCTGGTAGGATTATGGAGTAGAATACTTCTTAGTCTTATTGCCAGTAAATGTTTCATTTCACTGCCTTGTTGAGCATCTAAATCTCATGCCTCCCACACTGTGATTTGTTTCCTGTTGTTCACCCTTCCATTTGCTTAACAAAAATACATTGATCGCTTACCATGTGCCTGAGGTATGACTGGGTGCTTGTGAAGACAGAGACAACAAGATGATTGCTGTCCCCATAACATTCACATTTTTGACACGCAGTAACAATAGAGTATGATATGCATTTGACAGAAAGTAGCATCTTAACTTTAACTAGGTGCATCTAACCAGTCTGGAAGATCAGAGAAAAATAACCAAAGGAAAGGCTAAACTTTGTTTCCTCCCAATTCTTCATCTTGTCTCATCTACATTCCTCACCCTACCCCCCCCCCCAATTTTATGCTTTCGAATGCCCCTTTAGGAGTCCTGGTGTGGCATTGTGGGTTAATGTGCCAGACTGCTAAGCCATTTGAACTACAAGGTCAGTGGTTCAAGCTCACCAGTTGCTCCTTGGAAACCTTATACAGGGTCACTATTGGTCGGAACCAACTTGATGGCACTTAACAACAATAACATTGCCCCTTTCATTCCTTACTCTCCAACTAACTAGATTAAATTGTACATTCCCCCACCCTTTAAGTGTTATCATTCTACCCCTATGAATACAAATACCCCTGTGAATACAAATCTGCTTGGAAATAAGGTTTTCTTTATTGTGTTATTTAAATTATACCCATGTATGAGGGGATTTCAAAATGTTCATGGAAAAATGCAATTAAAAGACAATAGAATTTTTTCATGAACTTTTTGAAGTCGCCTCATAGAACGGGCTCTAAATTTAGTCATTTATGAGTCATAAAAAGAGAGGAGATTAGACACAGAGATACACAGGAGGAAAGACAGATGCCTAATGAGGTATACATGGAGCTACCAACAAGGAGGAAGTTGATATGACCAAGACCTTATTTGTACTTTCAGGATGCCAGAAAATAAATGACTGTTGTCTAAATCTACCCACTTTGGTATTTCTGTTCTGTTATTGTTATTGGTAAGTGCCTTCAAGAATGTTCCGACTCATAGTGACCCTGTATAGGGTTACCAGGGAGCAGCTGGTGAGCTTGAACCACCAACCTTGTGGTTCAAGTGGACCTTGAAGTCCAATGCATTAACCCACAGTGCCACAGCTGCAAAAAAAAAAAAAAAATGACACCTACCATCCCTCCACAGCACTTTCTACTTAGCTGGTTCCATAATTCATTGCAATGGCCAGATCGAACTCAGGCACTATACTTATGGTTTTATTAGGGAAGTTGTTGTTGTTGTTAGGTGCCATCAAGTCAGTACCGACCCATAGCTATTTTATGCACAGCAGAACAAAACACTGCCTGATTCGGGGCCAACCTCACTACTGTTACCACACTTGAGTTTATTGATGCTGCCACTTGGCCAATCCATCTCGTTGGGGTTCTTCCTCTTTTTCTCTGACCTTCCACCTTACCAAACATGATATCCTTCTCCAGCAAATGGTCCCTCCTGACAATATGTCCCAAGTGCGAGAGACAAAATTTGGCTGGTACAGGTTACAATTCAGGGTCAGAAATATTTATGGCACAGTTCTTTCTGTTAGGACAGCCTCTCCTCTGTGTGCCCACCAATAGACCTTGTTCTGACCCTCAGCCCCTTAGACTGACCTCTGCTCTGCTCAGCAATATTACAAAAGCTCTTTTGGGGTTGCTGATAAATGCCCACAAGGCACACTACTTTACCATAAACTTCAGCCTAAAATCACTCTATTTTAGCTAACCCAGTGAAGTTCCTGGAGGCACCTCACTCTGCAAGTAAGCCTCTTGCCCAAAGCCCCTCAGTGTTACTTGTTCCATGGGCTGGGGAGTCCACTGCTCTGTCTTGTGCTCAGGATCTTGGTTCTGCTGCTGCTGCTGCTTCTCTTCTACTCCTGGGGTGTCTCCTGGATGGAGAAGGATCAGTATACAGGGACCTCAGCGTCCAAAGGACACACTCCACTCCTGGCTCCTCTTCTTTGATGGTGATGAGATCACGCAGTACTGCTTCTGAGATGGCTCATTTTATAACCATATTATAGTCCTAAGTCTTTCCACCAATCGTCTATCAGTTTGTCGTACTATGGTATTTTGTGTATGCCTAACATTCTGGAAGTTAGGTCACAAGTATTCTAAATATTATCAGGGTTACCCATGGTGAACAAGTTTCAGCGGAGCTTCTATATTAAGACAGACTTAGAAGAAGGAGAAATCAAATAGACTACATCTGTGGAAAGAGAAGATGGAAAAGCTCCATATCATCAGTGAAGACAAGGCCAGGAACACACTGTGGAACAGACCATCAATTACTGATATGCAAATTCAAA
>NW_006409553.1:1802-2467 GCF_000296735.1 Chrysochloris asiatica | reverse complement strand
TGGCATCATTGATGGACTCAAGTGTGGCAGCGGTAGTGAGGTTGGCCCAGGATAGGACATTTTTTCGTTCTGCTGTGCATGGGGTCGCTATGAGTCGGTTCCGACTCGATGGCACCTGACAACAACAACAACAATAAGAAGGAGAAGCAGACAGCTTCTGATTGGTTAGCTACTGAAAACCTTACAAATAGCAGTGGAACATTGTCAAATATAATGCAGAAAGATGACCCCCTCAGGTTAGAAAGCACTCAAAATGCAACTGGGGAAGACCTGCTTCCTCAAAGTAGAGTTGATTTTAATGAAGTTGATGGAGCAAGGCTTTCAGGACTTTCATTTGCTGATATGGCACAACTCAAAATGAGGAGAAACCCCAGGAGACATCAAGGCAAGTAGTCGGGTCCCCTCAGGACAAACCTCCTTCCAAGACTAAGACTCAATGGAAACATACAAGCAGACATGCTTTCTGACTGGTGACCATGTTGGTCACCGATAAGGGGAAGTGAGGGAAAAACAGCAATGAAGCTGTGAGCTAAGTCCTAAAATGTTCAATAGATTTCTGTAAACTCCGATGGAGACTTGGTTGGCCAGCAGTATGGCAAGACCTGGGGACTCTTGGGCCCAGAGTCAGTGACATAGCCACAGAGGACTAGAGTGGAGAGTGAAGC
>NW_006409553.1:0-715 GCF_000296735.1 Chrysochloris asiatica | reverse complement strand
AGTCCTGGGCCAACCTTCCAATTGTTGCTGTATCTGAGGCCATTGCTGCTGTTACTGTGCCAATTCATCTCACTGGAAGTCTGCCTCTTTTTCTATGACCCTCCACTTTACCAAACATGATATCTTTCTCCAGTGGAAAAAAAAAAAGAATAATCTGATACAATTTGATGAATTTGACCTACATCTATGGATGCAGTAGCTCAAAAGAGGGAACAAATCTTTACAGTGAGGATCATTCCTACCCCCTTGATACACAGGGTAGACAGGGAAGGGCAACTTGGACACTGGCTACTCAAAATAGGGAGTGGGGGTGCTACAAAGGCAATAAGTGACTGGATTACAAGCTTTCAAGAGGGAGCCTAGATCCAGAGGGCTCGGAGAAAGGTAGAATCTCCATGGAGTGGTATCCAATCTGTCTGGGTGGGACTGATGAGAGGAGATGGGGATAGGTCTCTTGTGGTACAATAGTGAATAATTGCTATCAGGACTGATTGTGAGGCTTGGAAATGTAAAGGTAGACATTTTGTAGCAAAAGGAGGGAAGTGGCTGACTTTGCAGTCCAGGAGCTGATGTCCCTGGGACAATCAAGGGAGAAGAGCAGAGTGAGGGACCCTACCCAGAGAATCAGTGACACCAGAGATGGAAGCAGAGAGGATGATGTGACAAGATGGAGCGGCTGGGGACTCTAGACCCAGAGAGGGAGAGGGGCTGTGTG
>NW_006409552.1:48046-49927 GCF_000296735.1 Chrysochloris asiatica | reverse complement strand
CCTCTCCCTGAACCCTGCTAACGCCATTTTTTCCAACAGTTTTCCATTAACCACCAAGCTAAATTTCTCAGGTACGGCTGACTGCAGAAACTTCAGCACCGGATTGATTGATATAAACCTTGCTTTTAATCACTTGCAGCAAATCCCCTCTCATTTGTTTTCCTATTCTAGTATTTTAAATATATTATTAACCAAAAAGAGCGAACGTTTTAGCCTATTTTTCAGAACAAAGACCCTTCTACATGGATACCAGCCTGACTGAATTGACCCTGTTGCGAAAGGAGACATTCCTGCCTTGTGGAAGCAAGCAGTCACCTCTGAGCCATCTGAAAGAGGACTTCATTTGCATTTCAACTGAAGCCCCTCTAACAAGAGCACCAAGTTCCAGCAAGCCGCTTCCAGAGGAGAAAAACATTTTAAGGACTGTTTAACGCTTTAAATACTGTTTAAACTCCAGAGACTTTCTGCTGCTTTGCTTGTCGGGTGTGGGGAATGGGGAATTAACAGATGTTACTAATTGTTGTAATTGTTCATCAACCGCTGTATGTTTTATTACCTGTTAATGTTTCAGAAGTGAGGCCATGCATTGTGCTGGCCTGGCCTTTTAATGTGCCATGTGTTTCGTTGTTGCTCCCATACTAGGAATCACTGCCTTGTTAAGATATGTTACACCTATTGCCCTCTCCGCCACTTACATTGTATGAGCAGCTCAGGTTTCCCACCATGTAAATCAACTTTCTAGGAAGATTAGTCTCGCTCTTACCATCCAAGAGTAAATAGTTAAAGGTTTACAAAATAGGATAAATGCTTTGGAGGAAGCAATATTGTGTATGAGAAATAGGATTCAAAATGTCCAGTTTAGACTTTCAGTTTAATGATATTCACTGTATAAGCAGATTTGTGTTATCTGAACATGTTTAGACCTTAGTTCAATAGCATTTTAGGAAAGTTGTGAAATAGTGTTCATTTGTCTGTCGATATTCAACAGCTACATGCTCAAATTTCTGATATAGGTAATTCTCAAGTTGAGAACCGACTGGCTACTAATTTGCTGCCCCGGTTAGAGATTGAGTTCCCCTGTGAACTTAATTAAACATCAGTATAATGATCCTGCTTGTACACCTGAGAGTAGGTGAGTGGCCTGGCAACGTCTTGCTTGTGAGATCTCCCTGCTGGTCTCCTTCCTCCCTGCCTCCTGCGGATGGCAATTGTCTATGAATGGACGTGTAGTTAGAGACGCAAAAGGATCACGTGGAAACTCAGCAACCTAAGAGGGGGCATTGCGTGGATGCAGTGCATCCCGATGACAGGTAAGCCTGAGACCTTCGCACTGACCGCCTAACAGGCTGCGTCCTTTAAACAAAATAATATACAAGGGGGAATATGTTGCAGGCCGTGTAGAAGTTCGAGGCCCACTGGGCCCGAGTGTCGCAGGCTGCAGGCTCTGAGGAACAAATTATGGCCACTGGCAGTCCTGGAAAATTGTTTTTCATCTTAGTGTTCAGTTATGTTTTTATTTAATTCCAAACATGAGCCTTTAATGTCCACAGATAAATGTGATATTTTCGTATAAGCCCAGACTGTAAAGGTTTCAAGGGTAAATCTCCAAAGGATTAACAGAAAATAGGTTAGCTACTTCCAAGTTCTTTGTTCTACAGACAAAAAAGCCATCTTCCCTGAATCTGTCCCAGGTGCAAGTTATTCAGCCAAGTTACTGAAAACCTGGCTCAGGAAGCCAAAACAGCAGGACTCCGCCCAAGCCTTTTGTCTTTCCCTCTCACCTTCCCCCAACTGAGCTCAGGGGCTATAGATATGTTAATTGAGCTTGAGAAACCAAGTTGCGGGCCTGGGATTCGAACCAGCGAAGTACGATGTAAAGTT
>NW_006409552.1:45141-46541 GCF_000296735.1 Chrysochloris asiatica | reverse complement strand
TCAAAAGATGAATGCACTAGGAAAATCTGCTGCACAAGAAAGACCTCTTTAAAGTGTTGAAGAGCAAAGATGTCAGTTTGATTATTAAGGTGAGCCTGACCAAAGTCATGGTACTTTCAATTGCCTCACATGCATGTGAAAGGTAGACTGTGAATAAGAAGAATTGATGGTTTTAAGTTGTAGTATTAGAGAGGAATATTGAAAGTATCAATGACTGCCAGCAGGACAAACAAATCTGTGTTGGAAGAAGTACACTATGCTCATTAGAAGCAAGGATGGCAAGACTTCTCATATACTTTGGATATGTTATCAGGAGGGATCGGTACCTCTGCTTTACCAAGCAGAGGGTCAGCAATAAAGAGGAAGACACCCAACGAGATGGGTGGCACAGTGGCAGCAGCAATTATGAGGATTACTCTGGAATAGGCAGTGTTTCATTCTGTGGTACATAGGGTCACTACGAGTCAGAACTGATTACATGGCACTGAACAACAACAGTGTAAAAACACATAATAAAGCAGAAATAATTTTGTAAGTTATAATAAGTTATTAATATTTATATTTTCATATTTATTAATAATTTGTTTAATGTCCTGAGCTAATAATAATAGACCCAGATCTTCTAATCTCGGAATAACAGTGTAACACTTTTAAGTTTTTTACATAAGAGTTCAAATACATGATTCAGTTAACACTCAATCAACACATATCACCTATCATGTAAAATGGAAGCAGTCTGACTTTGTGAGCAGAAAGATGCTCTTATTCTTATATATCATCTTTTTCTCACAGAAGACAAAAAGATTATGCCCATAGAAGCTCTTTCATTTAGCACATACACCAACATTCTTAGTACTATGATATTGCCACTTTCTCTCCAGTGTAGAGATGCTAAAGCAAATGGAAGAAGTAAGGAGGTAAAGGAACTGAATAGAAAATTTCAAAGGGCAGCTCGAGAAGACAAATCTAGCATAAGAGAACCAAAAGAGAAGCACATGCTCATCACTTTTCAAGTGGAGAGAAATGAAGAAAAAAATTAAGTCTCGAATTTAAATACTGAAGTATTCTAATAGCAAAATAATGAATGATGCAGAAAGCATCAAAAGAAGATGTAAGGAATACTAAGAATCACTGTACCAAAAATAAATGGTCGATGTTAAACTATTTCGATAGGTAGCATATGATCAAGAGTCAATGATAGAACAAACAAGCTGGCGGATCAGGTGAACATGTAGTAAAGAACTCCACCAACAACACCACAAAATACCTGACTAAGCAGGCTCACGCAAGGTTCCCAGAACTGTGAACCACATATAAAGGAATATTTAGAAGGTTGGAAGGCTCACAGCTGGGGGAATTTGTGGCAGAAGCAAGAAATCTATTGCTTTCTAGTCTGGGAC
>NW_006409552.1:20726-21275 GCF_000296735.1 Chrysochloris asiatica | reverse complement strand
TAGCCTCATATGGATGTGAAAGCTGGACAGTGAATAAGGAAGATCGTAGAAGAATTGATGCCTTTGAGTTGTGGTGTTGCAGGAGAATACTGAAAAGTGCCATGGACTGCCAAAAGAACCAATAGATAAGTTTTGGAAGAAGTGCAGCCAGACTGCTCCTTGGAGGCCAGGATGGCTAAGCTTCGTCTCTCATACTTTGGACATATTGTATGGAGAAAACAGTCACTGGAGAAGGATGTCATGCTGGGTAAGATGCAGGGTCAGAGAAACAGAGGAAGACCACTAACGAGATGGATTGGACAGGTGGCATCATTGATGGATTCAAGCGTGGCAGCGGTAGTGAGGCTGGCCTAGGATCAGACATTGTTTCATTCTGCTGTGCATGGGGTCGCTATGAGTCGGTTCCGACTCAATGGCACCTGACAACAACAACAACAAGGTATTTCTATTTTGAACCTTCTGAGGAAACGCCATATTGTTTTCCAGAGAGGTTGGATCATTTTGTAATCCCACCAGCAATGCAAGAGTGTCCCAGTCTCTCCACATCCC
>NW_006409552.1:0-18958 GCF_000296735.1 Chrysochloris asiatica | reverse complement strand
CTGCTTTTGCTTCTTGGACATGTTTAATGTTTATCTGTGACCATAATAATTAATTAAGTATGTGTTTTGGTAATTTTTTATGTTTTCTGATTACCTCCAGGAAGATGTGATCAGGATGTGGTTTTCCCTTTTCACTCTCCTTATTGCTTAACTCAGAGTAACTTTTTTGGTCCTCAGTTGGGCCTGGGCCTTGGCGGCAGGCAGTTTGGGCCTTGGGGGCAGGCCGTTTGGGCCTCGGGCAGGTGAGTTGAGCCTAGGGCGGGTGGTTTGGGCCTCTGGTGGCCTGGGTGTCAGAGACTGGGCTGCAGGAGGGTTTGGCCTAGGGCGGGTGGTTTGGACCTCGGGCTGGTGGTTTGGGCCTCGGGCGGACGGTTTGGGCCTCAGGGGGCCTGGGTATCAGCAGCTGGGTGTCGGGCGGCTTGGGCCTTGGTGGGCAGGTTGGGCGGATCGGGCCTTGGGGGGCCTGTGCCTCGGGGACCAGGCTGAGGGCAGTTTGGGTCTCAGGGGCACTAGCCTTGACGATCAGGCTAGGGCCTCAGGGGCCCTGGGCCTTGACGGCAAGTAGGGCCTCAGGGGCCCTGGGCCTTGACGGCAGGTAGGGCCTCAGGGGCCCTGGGCCTCAGCAA
This sequence comes from Chrysochloris asiatica, assembly GCF_000296735.1. Taxonomy (NCBI): domain Eukaryota; kingdom Metazoa; phylum Chordata; class Mammalia; order Afrosoricida; family Chrysochloridae; genus Chrysochloris; species Chrysochloris asiatica. The sequence continues at coordinate 18,332 of NW_006409552.1, read as the reverse complement.
CCTGGCTATGCGGTGGGTTGGGCCTTGGGGGCCCTGGACCTTGGTGACGACCGGGCTGTGGATCATCTGGGCTGCAAGGTGGGTAGGTGATTTGGGCCTTGGTGTGGCCTGGGCCTTTGTGACCAGTCTGTGGGTGGGTTGGGCCTCAGGGAAGACCTTGGCCTCAGTGGGAGTGTCTGGGCCTTTGGAGGGCCTTGGCTTCAGTGTGCAGGCCTGTGCCTTGGGTGTTCCTGACCCTTGGCAGCTTGGCTGAGGGCTGGTCCAGGCCGGGGCAGTAGAGGGCTGGGGGTAGAGGCTTCAGGGAGGTAGTGTCTGTATTTGATGACGTAGAAAATGCCTCTCTCAGTCTCTCTGTACTGTGGATACCCCGAATTTCCTGATATCCACGCTGATATCCCTCTCCGTTTTTCGGCTTTGTTAGTTTATGCTTCCTTTTCTCTGGAAATGCAACCTTCTAAGTGGGGTTGCTCTAGCCCTGCATTCCAAGGTCTGCAGGGGGCAAAAGCACTCGCTGGCGCAGGTGCAGAAGCGGGAGCTGCGTGCAGGCAGGCAAAAGCTCAAAATGCCTGTGATTCCTCAGCAATTTGATCTTTTTAAAAAATGAGTTCAGAATGTTGAAATATAAGATCTTATGTTTGTTCAAAGGCTATCTGTCTGCTAGACAGAGGTTTCCTATGTGCGATTCTGCCCCTTTTCCCCCCCGAGACTGCCCTAACTGAGCTGCCTGGTCAGGGAAGTGCCGGAAGTCCTCTCTGTAAATCTTTACGGTAGCAGAAAGCCTCATCTTTCTCCCGTGGAACAGCTGGTAGTTTTGAACCGCTGACCTTGAGGTTAGCAGCCTGACTTGTAACCACTCCGCTACCCAAGCTCATTTCATTAGCCATTAGAGAGATGCAAATCAAAACAACAATGAGATATCATCTCACACCAGAAGTAACAGAAAATTTCAAAAAAGCAGAGGACAACAAATGCTGGCAAGGGTGTGGAGAGATCGGAACCCTCCTACATTGCTGGTGGGACTGTAAAATGGTTCAACATCTCTGGAAAACGGTATGGCACTTCCTTAGAAAGCTGGAAAAAGAAATACTTTATGATCCAGCAAATCCTCTATTTTGTATATATCCACAAGAAATACGAGCCATAATGTGAGTAGATATATGCACACCAATGTTTATTGTAGTACTATTCACAATAGCAAAAAGATGGAGACAGCTTAAGTGCTCATCAATGGAAGAATGGATAAACAAACTTTGGTAAATCCACATAATGGAATACTATGCAACCTTGAAAAATAGCAAATAGCACCTAATAACATGGATGAACCTGGAGGACATTATGCTGAGTGAAATTAGTCAGTCAAAAAAGGACAAATATTGCATAAAACCATTATTATAAAAGTTTAAGAAAATATTTCCAATCTTAAAGAAAAATTATTTGGTGGTTATCAGGGATGGGAGGGAGGGGTCAGGAATTCATGGGTTAGGGGTGTGATGGGGAGGACAATATCCAAAGAGGGGGAGGGCAAGACACAAAAAGCAGGAGGGAGGTAGATGAACAAAGAAGACAGGGGTAGACTTAGGTATGCATGGGCAAAATGGGATAGAGAGCAATAGTGATGTATATTCAACATTTGTTTGTTTGGCCATGTTCCATAGGCACCCATTAACCTTGAGATGAGAGAGAGAAAAGGAAAGACTGGCAGGTCTGAAGTTTAGGGAAGCATGTGAACTTCTGTGCCCATGAACACTGACCTAGCCACTGGAGGCTAGAGGTGAGAGTGAAGCAGCCAGTTGGTCTGAAGTACGGGGAGGTATGCAAGAACTCCCAAGCTTGCAGATAGTACCCATTTGACCTAGCTTGGATGGCTAGCTGACCAGAACTCAACCAGATGAAGACAAATAAGTCTGATACAGGGACCAAGCATAAATTACTATAATTTGTTTGTGAATATGGTAGTGGCAGTGGTGTGCCATGGAGTTGGTTCCAACTCAAAGCGACCCTGAATAAGATTTCCAAGGATATAAATCTTTGCAGGAGTAGAAAGCCTCATCTTTCTTCTGTGGAACAGCTGGTAGTTTCAAACTACTGGCCTTGAGGTTAGCAATCTGACTCACAAGCACTATACTACCAGAACCCTTTGCTTATGGATGTAGTTGCTCAAGATTCCAATCAAAAGAGGACTCTTCATATCAAAGACAAAGCTTGCTTCCTCAGTACATTGGGTTAATAGAGATGGGCAACTTAGAAATTGGCTATCAAAAATGGGGGGGCTATAAAAGCATGAAGTGGGTGGCTTACAAGTTTTATGAGTATACTTAGTTTCAGAATGAGGTGGGTAAGGTAGAATCCCCGCTAAATAGTTTTTCTGTTTTCTAGATGGAAAACAGTTATGCTGTTTTATGATTCAATTGTGTATAACTGTTATTAGGACTAATTGTGATTGTCACAACACTAAATGTAGACGATGTGTAACTCAAAGTGGGGAGCAGTTAATCTTCAGTTTCAGGAACCCAGGACTCCAGGACCAGCATGAGGGAAGAACATGACTGGAGCATGGGAACCTAACCAGAAAAGCAGCAACAGCAATAACAGTGGCAGAGGTGATGACATAGAGAGATACAGCAGCTGACGACTCTAGGCCCATGGACTGAGAAAGGCTGTGTGCTTGTGGGCAGAAGGCTGGCTTGCAAAGTGTGCCCTATTGTCATATAAATGATTATGTATTTTCTGTTTTGTATGTGTACATCAAAATCAAAAAAGGTGGGACATAGAGATAAATACTGTTGACAGATGGTACATGGAGGGGATTGTAATCATTGCAATGAAACAAAATATGATTTATTGAATGTAAAGTTGATAATCTGCCCTGTAAACTTTCATTCAACTCACATTAAAAACTTGAAAAAACAAAAACAAAACTAAAACTGATTAATGTATATTTTATAAATCAAGTTTATATAATTAAGATAGATTTTTTTCCCAAAATAAGACTAGCTTAATAATTATGGTTTAAAAATATGGTTGATCTATTTGTGTTATACAAAATATAAGTTAACAATTGGCTCTTAGATTGTTTTTCCTAAAGTTATATAGATATATTTATTGATTAAATAAACTAACACTGTTTCTATATAATGCTTAGAATTATTAAAAATATATTTGTTTGACTAAATTGAGTCATTTTTCTGACAAACTGTATCAACAGTAATTGTATTTTTACTTTGTTAGCTTGAGGATAATTTGTAAGATATTGAATTATTAAAAATATATTTGTTTGACTAAATTGAGTCATTTTTCTGACAAACTTTGTATCAATAGTAATTGTATTTTTACTTTGTTAGCTTGAGGATAATTTGTAAGATATTAGGTGATAAACTTCAGAATGGTATTAAATTGAGTTAATTAATGAATAATCATTAAATACTTAATTTCTAAGTGAGATAAAATTAGGAAAGCCACCTGTTGTTAGTTGCTGTTGAGCTATTTTTGACTCATGGTCACACTATATGTGCACAGTAGAACTGCTCCACAGGGTTTTCAGGATTGTGACCTTTCAAAAGCAGATGACTTCAGAGGTGTTCCTGGGTGGAACCAACCTTCCAGTGACAGTTGTGCACTGAAATTGATTACTCACCATCATTTTAAGCTTATATACTTTTGCTTCTTATTTTTATTTGCTTAGGTTAATGTGCTGGACTGCATGGTTGGTTTGAACTGCAGGGTAAGAATTTCAAGCTGCTCCTTGGCTGGTGGATTTGAACTGCTGATTAGTGGTTTGCAGTCTAGTGCTTATCTTACAATGCCACACAGGAGTTGATAACAACATATAAGTGTTGTGAAGTCCTGGTGTGACACTGTAGGATAGGCACTGGACTACTTACTGTAACGTCGGTGGTTCAAACCCACCAGCCAATCCTTAGAAACCCTAAAAGGGTTGCTATGAGTTGGAACTGATTCCACAGCACTTAACAACAACATATAGCTTTGGGCCACCTTTCTGAACATGTTCCTTTTGGGCTATTTTAACAAGTTGTAAAGGGGTACTATATGGTTGTGGAACATTGTATTACATATGCTAATAAGTTTTTCTAGTCTCCTAGAATGTGTCAGACATCTCTCAGTTATCCATCCATTCAAGTTTTCCCTGTAAAAGAGAAGTTAGCTACTTTCATTTATAATAAGTGTTTGAGAGTATACTGGGAGCAATGTTGTTGTTGTTAAGTGCTCTCTAGTTGGTTCCAGCTCATAGCCACTCTGTACAGGCTCGCAGTCCACCGCTAATGCTCCAGTGTCACACCAGGAGTCTAGTGGGAGCACCAGTGATCGTGAAATACAATTGAATATGTGCTTTTGCTCTTTTAAGGAAAAAAAAAATGGTACGTTTTATTCTAAAGAATTAATTATTAAACTTTTTGGTCTCTGCTGGTGGTGGTGGTTATGTGCCTGCCGTGGAGTTGGTTCTGACTCATAGCGACCCTGTACAGGGTTTCCATGGCTGTAAATCTTTATGGGAGCAAAAAGCCTTATCTTTCTCCCATTGAACCTCTGGTAGTTTTGAACTGCTGATTCTGAGGTTAACAGCCTGATTCGTAACCACTATGCTACCAGAGCTCCTTAAACACTTGAAACTTATTTAGGACTCTACAGAGCATTTTTATGTATGTTAAGCTATCAATATTTAATAAATCTTAAATTAAAACTGATAAAAATATAAAACATTGATTCATTAGGAAAAAAGCAATGATTATTGCATTGCATGAAAACATAAATTACACCATAATATTATTAAGAAAAATTTCATCTTGTAGATCAACTGAGAAAGAACAGCAATCTTAAAGTGTCAGTTTGTTCCAGAACACATGAAAGGACACGATGAAAGAATAAACTTAAAAGTGAATTTATTTGCCTTGATTTGTGTCATCTGAGTCTGAAAATAAGCTATGAAATGTTTTATACTACCAACAAAGTTTACTTATTTTTGATAGGCTTTCTTATCAGCTATGCAAGATGTGTAATCTGCTTAGATAGTAGAGATACTGTGTTTTATAAGAATAATTTTCTGTGCTGTAATTTTATTATGTACTTCAGTATTTGGGAAAAAAGCCAAGGATAAAAGTTCTTCACTATGAAAGAGGTAAGGTTCTTAACTTACCTTATATGATTTTCACAATTTTTAATTGTCATTTTGATTAAAAAGGCAACCCACACTTATTTCTCAGGCACCCATGATCCTATCTTGATCAAATGTCTAAGTCTCCCTGACAAATGAAAAGTGGATCCTAAATATAAACTAAAGAAAATAAAAATTTGAGGATATCTTTTTACCTAAAACTATCTTTGAGATTTCCCAGAGGGCACCTAAAGCTGAAAAGGGATGATATTTTCAGCATAGGAAAAGAGAAATAAAAAGTACACTTAGATTTGCTCAATGTCTTACAACTTTAAATTGAATGGGAAGAGTGCTCCTAATACAAGAGAAGCCCAACTTTCCTTAGGTTACAGTTATATAGGGAAAATATGGGAAGTTCCTGGGGGAATTGCTAATGTCCTCCTCGTGCATTATGATTTTATTCTCAGGGGAAATGTTTACTTAAGCTCTTATGAAATAGCCATATCCTCCAACAGCACATCACCACCATGCCCAGAAAATAGTTTTACTCTCTTTCATTCTGATATTGGTTACAGTAATGACCACAGATAATATGTTCCCATCATTTCCATCAAAAAAGATAGGTTTTGATGTTTGCCTTAAGGTTACTGTACAAACAATGGGTCAGTTTGTGTATTCAATAAATCAGGGCAGTCTCAAGGGCCTCATGGAAAGAACTATACAGGATACTTCAAACTACTGAAACTTCAAAGAATAAACTCTTGCGATCATATTGCTTAGACAAATTCAGACCACAACAGTGGACTGAGCTAAGATTTTCAAAATTCTCTTTAGTCTAGAAGTAGGCAGTTTCATGAAACCAGACTGCTAACCTAAAAACCACCGAGATGAAAACTGCACAGGGCTGAATAGAAAACAAAGATTTTTTTTTTTTTTTCTGGCTTGTTGGGATTATTACTGTTGTTTCAAATGTTGTATTTTCTGGATGTGTGAGGAAGTTCTTTTGCATTTTTCTCCAACTATATGTAACCTATACAATTTGGGAGAACTTTGATTTTAAAATTAAAATGTTACATTAAACAATGTTTGATTTTTAATGAACCTCCCAAATTTCAGAAATTTACCAAGTCTCCTAACTTTTCTTGGTACGAGTTATTTGCATAGATTTAGTAAGAATATGGATTCCTTTTTACCAGGATATAATTGTACAAAAGTCCTGTAAGGACTTACCAGGATGGTCTTATTTGAAAACGATGCTTATATAATCAAATATGACTGCTACTTTTGAAGAACAAAAATTGGCTATACTTATGAAGCCAATGATAAAAAAGCCCTCACAGGAAAACTCAACTGGTATTTGGAGTAGCAGGCCTTGTATCTGCTAAGGAGGGTAACTTACATGTGGTAATGTAATCTTGGCAATATGGAAAACAGAAATTCACCCAAATTACAGATATTGTAGGTGTATTATTGTGGATTTTTTTTTGGACTTCTTTTCCTAATCTTGGTAATGACAAGATACTTTAAAAGTAGAATCTGAGATTTCCTATGAAAATTTCAGGATAAAAGTGGCCTTAGTATTTGCATGACAAACTCAAGGATGTGTATATGGCTAAGTAACACTCTTACTTCAAGCCAAACCTAATGAGACCAGTCTAGTTTTTATAACGAGAAAGAAAAATCTATGAGATTATTATGATCATAGATATATTTCAAAAATATTGGAAAAAAGATTACTAGAATGTTCTGACTTGTACACCTATCTGGATTATCCGTACGTACATTTAATTATTTTATGCTATTACTACATGTGCACAATTTTGAAAAACTGATAGTCTGCAATGGTTTTGCTCTTAAAAATGCAAATAATTTGGTCCTGAGAAGGGGAATAGATTAGTTCCTTGTGTCTATTAGCTACGATTTCTATTGCTTTATAAATTCATCTCAGCATTTTGACTAATGATAGATGTGTTTAACCTTTGGATTCTCCTTTGAACTGGTTATAACCATTTACTGGTTCTCTCCTTAATTAATAAGTTAAATAAAATATTTGTTTCTATAAGTATCGTAATTCTACCTTTAAAACATATACTGCATGTCCTCCAAAGCATTTCAGAGGCTTAGCTAAATCTTTTTCTCACTTCATTGGTGCCTACAGTGTATAGTTTTTTTACTCAAATCAGTAAAGGTCCAGAGTAAACACATTCTATTTTTTTAATTCTAAAACAGTGCACTGCAACTTGTCATTAAAATATTTCAAATGAAGGTATGAAAACCACGATTCCTATTTTTAGAAGAGTTTGTAACTGGTTAGTTATCTTCCAGATCTTTACCTTTTTTTTCTTTGTGCTGAGAGGCACTCTAGTACAATGGTAAAGAAGTCTGATAGTGGTGTCAGACTGCCTGGACATGAATGCCAGTTCAGTCAAATTAGCTATATGTCCTTGACCTTTTTGAGCTTTAAATTTTTCATAGGTAAAATAAGGTTGTATATAGAGTTGGAGTTCTGGTGTAGTGTTGCGAGTTAATGCAATGGATTGCAAAATCGATTTGAACCTCAAGTCAGCAGTTCAAGCTCACCAGCCGCCCCTTAGAAACCTTACACAGGGTTGTTATGAGTTGGAACTAACTTGATGGCACTTAACAACAACATGTAAAGCGTTGATATATGGAAAATGCTTAAAACAGTGAGTACCATTCAATAATTAATTATTATTTTAATATATCAAAGGTAGTGCAATGGTTCCATATGATAAGCACTGGGCTGCGAACCACAAGGTGTGTAGTTCTAGCCCACTGGCTGCTCTGCAGAATAAAGGTGAGACTTTCTGCTCCCATGAAGATTTAAAAGCCTCAGAAACACTGTACTGGGTGCCAGGAGTAGGAACCAACTTGAAGATACCTAACAACAATAGATCAAAATTGTTATGGAGAGAAATAAACAATCAAACCACATTAAGTATATATGATCCTCAATTTTCTGACTGAACTTTACTGTGTCTCTCTGGTCTTTTGTAATGTTGTTGCTGTTTTTTTCCAGAAAAATGTTTATGAATGGCATTAGCTCTTTTATGTTCCAAATAAATGCTCCAGGAAGATACTTCCCGAGTAACCATGTGGATCTAACATACGGTTTTATCCACAATTGTTTTCTCTATTCTCTGATTACCATGAAGGAATCACCAATGATTCTTCCTAGGGACTGTAGGAGATATTCTTGCATTCACTAGAGCTTGAGAGTCATAATTATTCTGAACTTGTTCTCCAGAAAATATAATTCCTATCAGTGAGACAAGATGTCCTATTATGTATCTCCATGGGTGTTTTCTCTCTGTCTTTAATTTCTTCTCTGATTGTCATTGTGACTTTGATTTGTTAATCTATCAGTTTCTTTAAATCTATAAAGCACAAGTTGTTATTTCAGATTTAGATCCTGTTTCTTTAAAAATAAAAACCCTTTGCATCTCGTTTATGGCCACAGAAAGAAGCATGCATGCATTTTGGGCACAGCTGAGAAGAAGCTATCCTGACTGGAAGAACTGTATTCTGAGCATTTCCGATCCTGAATTGTAACCTGTTAACTTCCCTAATAAACCCCATAAATGCAAGTATTGTGAGTTCTGTGTGTCCACCGCAATAAATTGTTGAACTTAGCAGAGAAATAGAGCGTGGGACTACACTTGGTGTCAGAATTGATAAAGAGGGCTGGCTGTTGGGGATATGTCTGACCTCAGCCTCAAAGAAATTGGCTTGGGCTGACACTGAGTTTGATCGTTCTTTACCCTTGTAAAGCCAGGGAAGCCAGATGCTAACCTCCATACCACTTTTTACAGATTGTTTTGCAACTAGAAAGAACTCTGTAAAATACAACACTAAATTTACAAAGCTTTACAATTTTTTTTACCCATATATATTATCTCTTTTTCTGCAAATAAAACACAGTTGTAATATTCAGGATATTTCCATTATATAGATGAGAAAACTGAAGCTTAAATCTTAAGTAACTTTCCCAAAATAAAGTGTTGGAGTCAGAGCTTATATCCAGGTCTTCTAATTTTAAATTACTTGATTTCTGCATTATTCTACATTATTACACTCTCAGAACATGACCAATAGAAAAAAATTGAGGTTCTTTTTCTTCCTTTCATAAGTAACCCAACCCTTCCTTTTTGAAGTTAATTTAAAATTTTTTACATCGGTAAAGTTTGTAAAAACACACCAGTGTGTTGAGTTGGTTCCGACCTAGAGTGACCCTATGTAGGGTTTCCTGGAGCAGCTGGTGAGCTTGCAGTTCAAACCGGCTTTACAGTCCAGTGCAGTAACCCACTACACCAGGACTCCAAAACAATATACAGGGATATTACAAATGATTGATCTCATCTGCAGACCTTCTCAAATACTGACAGCAAGTCATGTCATTCAGACCCAATGTGGCTCATTAATGAATTTAGTTATCAGGAGGAACCAGTCCCTGGAGTAGGATAAGCTTGGTAAAGTAGGGGGTCAGCACAAAGAGAGAGAGTCTTATGAGATGGAGAGACAGAGTGGCTACATCAATGAGTTCAACCACAACACTGATTGTGAGGATGATGGAGGAGTAGGCAGTATTTCGTTCTGTTGAAATAAGGTTGCTATGAGTTGGAATCCATCCCATACAACCTAATAATAAAACAACTAGATTAACATTCACAACTTAACAAAGCTTCTTTAGGATCATGAAGAACACTGAAAGCCTTCTTTTTGATTACTTTCAGTTACCTATTTTTTCTTATCTAAGGATGCCATATCTGAAGAATAAGAGCACTATACTGTTTAATGTACAGTTCTGACTATCATGTCAAAGAATATAAAAATGTGAGTTTACTTATATCACCACACAATATCCATCAAAAAGATTAATCCTGGTACTTACAAATGATTTTTATATACCAGTTAATAACTATGAAAAGTTTATTTGTGTTCCTGGGTCATGCCATATGAAGACATACAATTGAGAAGTTTAACAGTCCTTCTCAATGAGTTTTTTCCAGAGAATTAAGCACTAAAATTTGAAAGCATTCACTATCTGTAATAAACTAACTTTTTTCTTATGCTTGTACAATGGTACTACTTATATTAATCCTGGGAGAACTGGGGGAAATACATCATTTTTGATATACTCACCTGAAACTCAGAAGAGAATAACTGTTTATGAATACAGACACTTACAATTACTTTAGTTTAATAACCTGGATAATTATCATAGTTGTTGTGGTTGATTACACAACAACATGAAAGACAGTACTGTTTCAAGTTTGAGTCAAATTGTAAATTGAGAATGTATAGCAACGGAGTATCTGGAAAATTCACATACTAGTTATATGTTAAAATTCACTAATAATTCTAAGTTCTTTACTTGGCTTCTGAAAAGTTTCTTTTCAATCAGGTATGGCTTACTGAATGCAAAGCCTAAAGTCTTGACTTGTATCTCCCAAGAGACTTGTATCTCCCAAGAGACTACTGATGCTGAGTTTTGTTTTTAAATTCTGGGTGTCATTGTTACCTAATGATCTTAGCCAAACATCCATTTACTACTTCTTTTTTCTTTTTAATCCTATTTAAAACCTAAAACAATCATCTTAATTAAGCCAGGTAATTTATTTAAAGATATGTGATGAAATTGCTAAAGAAAACAAAAAGTAAAAAATAAAAACTGAGCAACAAATTTCTTGAAAGTCATGAGGAAACTACAGAATCTTAATGAAAGCTGAGTACTATAGGCACAGGAGGCACTCTAGTAAATCCCTTGATAGAATATACTCAGTAGCACTTATAGTTTCACACACACACACACACACACAAAAAAAAAAAAAAAAAAAAGCACTGTTGAAGATTCACTAGAATTTTAAAAAAAACACATCTTTCAAGATATGTTACAACCTAATTCCAAAGAGAGAAGGTAGGCTACATACTTGAAAAAAAATCATTAATGCAAAAACCTCATCTTACCCGTTCATCTGCACTGCCTGTTGCATGATGGGAATAATTGATCAGACCAGGGATGGGCTGTTCACCGTGTGCCATGATAACAGCAGGACTGGTGTAGAATGGATGGTTCTAATGCACAACACATAACAACTATGAATACAGTGACAGGAAAACACAAAACTATACAAGCAAAATGACGAAAGGAAAAAGGGTAAAAACGAATGGAACAATGAAATGCCAACGTTTTCCATATGTAGAATGATATAATTAGCTTATATCTCAAATGCTATAAGCTTTAGTTTTAAGACTGAAATTGATTACAATTTTTACTCTTTCAAATAAGAGTAAAAGAGGAAGACTACATGATTTTTAGATGTACCACATTTCACCAATCAGTTCCATTAAAACATACACACACACACCTTAAATACTTACTAGGCTTAAGTAAGAACTTAATGGATCATTGAATGCATTTAGAGAGACAGAATTAGGGGGCCATTAGTGAAAACACCACTTATATGAACAATTTAAAAAGAATTCTCAATGATTATCATGTTTATAGAAAAAAATATCTGGATGATTTATAAAACTCTAGGAATTACCTTCTATAGCAATTAAATTTCCAATCTCTATTCTCTCAATAGCTAAAGATATTAAAATACAATGATCAGATTATGCTACTTATAATTTTGTGAATCTTTATGTTCTGTGACTTTAAGAAAATCAATTTATTACAGTTCCTCATAGTATTCTAATTACCCCTAGACTTTTCCAAAGATAAAATCTGCAATACTCTGGTACTGTTTATTAGTATTTCTTACTCTATTCAATAAAAATTGCAAATAATTTATCCAGTTGCTTTCTATACCACTAGAGTAACTGCTTTAAGTAATACTTGAATAAGTGCTTAAAGAAAATTCAACAATTGTTGAAAAGCTCTGTATTTAAAAAACAAAAGAGTGTTTCCCAATTCATTTTTTGAATTGTCTAAGCTAGTCTAGTTCCAAGTTTGCTGCACCTAAGAATTTGTGAATTTTTTGAGACTTTGAACATATGAACATTATATATTAAATATGATGCCAAAAATGTTGTCTCTATAAAAACTTAAAAATATCACATTGTTCATCATTTCAACTTTTCCTCCAATAGGTAACTTCAGTATCTTTGATGTCACTATCTTTAGACTCTTCATAGTAAACAGAGTGATAGGTTGTCAAGAATATCCAAGTTTTATTTTAGGAAACCTTAAAGAGGCATTAAATTTATGGAGGGACAGATGGAAAGAATGGAGAAATCAGTACATTTGCCTTATAGGTCCTTCTGAACTTTGGGTCTCTCTCAGGAGGCTTACCTTGGCAGCAATGGCTGCTGCAGTTATATGTGATGAGGAACTGTCTTCTGTTGAAGCAACACCACTGTCTTTCTTCTCTTCTTCCTCCTCCTCACATTGAACCCCTTTGTCTTCTGTCTGTTTATGGGGACTGGTTGTGGGAGGAGGGGAAAGAGGAGGTGGTGGGGAAGGTAAATCTTCAAGTTCATCATGCACCTCCTTTACTTTTACAATGGCATCACGTAAAAGGTCGATGGCATGAGGTAGAGCTGGCAGTATGAACTGAAAGCATTCCTGTATTCAAGAAGAAGAAGAAAAACAAGAAGATGAAATATTTTTCTAGGTAGATAAAATGATGCCAATCAGACTTATTTATGAATTTGAAATCTGCATTTTGTCTTTTTTGTATTCAAGAATAAAGAGTAATATTTAAATCATTGTGTTTGTAATATGAAATAGAAATAGTTTTGATCATTTTTGTTGCAACAGGGTTACTCATGAGGACAAAATTATTTTACTTAGAAGTCAGAAGTTCTGACTACCATCATAAAGTACAGCTAGATAAAGTAACATAAGTAAAAAACAGAAATACGCTTGTCCAGAGCACTGCACAGAAACCAATACAATCCACTGCTCAAGTATTCACTAATACATGCAATGTAGTCACAAAAGAGAATAGATGAAAACTCTAATAGCAGAAAACAGGGACAGGTATGTTTAAGGAATGGGTGGAATACTTCCTTTATTATATTTAAAGTTGTTGTTAGGTGCCATGAGAGATGAAGTTTGGCCATCTTGGCCTCCAAGGAGCACTCTGACTGCACTTCTTCCAAAACGGATCTATTGGTTCTTTTGGCTGCCCATGGCACTTTCAATATTTTCCTCCAACACCGTAACTCAAAGGCATCAATTCTTCTGTGGTCTTCCTTATTTACTGTCCAGGTTTCGCATGCATATGAGGTTATTGAAAACACCATGGCTTGGGTCAGGCACACCTTAGTCCTTAAGCTGACATCTTTGCTCTTCAACATTTTAAAAAGGTCTTGTGCTGCAGATTTGCCTAATGCAATACATCCTTTGATTTACTGACTGTTATTTCCGTGAGTGTTGATAGTTGATCCAAGAAGAATGAAGTACTTGACAACTTCTATCTTTTCTGCATTGATAAGAATGTTGTTTACTGGTCCAGTGGTGAGGATTTTTGTTTTTTTGACATTGAGATGTAATCCAATGTAATCCAAGCTGTGCTCTTTGATCTTCATTAGTGAATGTTTTTAAATTATCTTCACTTTCAGCAAGCAAGGTTGTATCATCTGCCTATTGCAAGTTGTTAATGAGTCTTCTTCCAATCCTGATGCCATGTTTTTCTTCATAGAATCCAGCTTCTTGGATTATTTGCTCAGCATACAGGTTGAATAAGTATGGTGAAAGAATACAACCCTGTCACACACCTTTCTTAATTTTAAACCATTCAGTGTTCCCATGTTCTGTTCGAACAACTGCCTCTTGGTCCAGGTACAGATTCCTCATGAGCACAATGAAGTGTTCCAGAATACTCATACTTCACAATGTTGTCCATAGCTTGTCATGATCCACACAACCAAAAGCCTTTGTGTAGTCAATAAAGCATAGGTAAACATCCTTCTGATATTCTCTGCTTTCAGCCAAGATCCATTGGACATCAGCAATGATATCCCTCATTCCACAGTCTCTTCTGAATCCGGCTTGAACTTCTGGAGTTCTCTATCAATGTATGCTTGTAGCTGTTTCTATATTACCTTTAGTAAAACTTTACTGAAATGGGATATCAAAGAGATTGTCCGATGATTTCTGCATTCCGTTGGGTCACCTCTTTTTGGAATGGGCACAAATATGGATCTCTTCCAATCAGTTGGCCAGATCGTTGTCTTCCAAATTTCTTGGCAGAGATAAGTGAGTGCCTCCTGTGCCATCTCACTTTCTTGAAAGATTTCAATTTTTCTTCCATCAATTCCTGGGTGTCTTGTTCTTTGCCAATTCCTTAAATGCACCTTGGACTTCCTTCCTTCAGTATCTTTAGCTCTTGATCATATGCTACTTCTTGAAACGGTTGCACATTAATCATTTCCTTTTGGTACAGTTAACTCTGTATATTCCTTCCATCTTCCCTTGATGCTTTCTGCATCTTTCAATAATTTGCCCAGAGAATCTTTCAATAACGAAAGTCGAGGCTTGAATTTTTTCTTTGGTTCCTCCAGCTTGAGAAATGCTGAGTGTGTTCTTTCTTTTTGGTTTTCTGATTCCAGATCTTTGCACATTTTGTTGTAATATTTGGCTTTATCTTCTTGAGCTGTTTTTTGACATTTTCTGTTCAGCTCTTGGACCTCCTCATTTCTTCCATTTGCTTTACCATCTCTATGCTGGAGCGCAAGTTTCAGTGTCTCTTCTGTCATCCATTTTGACCTTTTCCTTCTTTCTTGTCTTCTAATGACTTTTTGCTTTCTTCATGTATGATGTTCTTGATGTCATCCTACAACTCTTCTGGTCTTTGGTCTTTAGTGTTTAATGTATCAAATCTGATCTTCAGACGATCTCTTTTACCTTAAATTCTAACAAAGACATACCTTATAAATTTGAAAGTTACTAGATACTTTAATCTTCTAATCAATCTTTATTTGGCTCAATGGTTTAGAGACTGTGTGATGGTTTAAAAACTTAACCTTGCCATTCCTTGGAAATCCTATACCAGGTAGCTATGAGTTGGAACTGACTCAACAGCACTTAACAACAACAAGAAAAGAGAGATTGAGCTACTAACCACATGGTTAGCAGTTCAAATTTACCAGGTACTTTGTGAAAGAAAGATGCGTTTTTCTGTTCCTGTAAAGATATCCAGCCTCGGAAATTATAAGGGTCAAGTACCATCGAGTCAGAATTATGCCAAATAATCCAACATGAGACTTAATCCAACTCAGGGTAGGGACTGAGTATCAACAGTATCAACTAGACCTCCAGAGGAGCTTGAGACTGAGAACAGCCATATGGGCAGTGAACAATGCTTACATGATAGAGGTCCAATCAAAGTTCTCAGCACTAAGGATAAGGTGAGCTTTCCTCGTTGGCAACACTTAAAGTGTTACAGAAAGTAAAACTGCCTACAATTCCACAAGGAGAGAACAGCTGAAATCTCCATGTCTGGAACTTGCCTAAACTCTGCCCTCTGTGCATCTGCCTTTGACTGTAGTATAAAACCTTTCAGTGAGTTCTGTGAGTCCTACTGGATAATTATCAAACCTAAGGGTGGTCTCAGGGACCTCAAACTTGCAACTGGTGTCAGAAATGATTGTGATCTTTTGGACTGCAGCCTAATTTTATATCTGGCGTCAAAGTGAAGGTGGTTTTGTAGTGCTCTCCTGGATACCATAAAGATAGATGTCACCACAATGAATAGAAAAAACGTAACAAAGATATGCAAATTTCTCAGCAACCTGGGAGCAAAGAAAACTTTCCTAATTATGACTCATAATCAAGAAGCAATAAGAGAAAAGAAAAACTTGATTACATAAAAATACAAAGCATCTGAATGGCTAAGAATGAAAGCAAAACACTAAGGCACAATAAGAAACTGGGAAAATTTTTGACACACATCACAGGTGAAATACTAACATGGCCACTATATAAAGGAAGCACTGGTGGCACTGTAGGATAAGTATTGGACTGATAGCCACAAGGTTAGCAGTTCAAGCCCACCAGCCACCCCACTGAAGAAAAATGAGGTTTTTACTGCCATACACATTTACCGCCTGGGAAACCCTTTACAGGCTCTCAAGAGACAAAACCGAGCTCATGGCACCTAAGTACAACAATGTATAAAGAGTTTGTAATGGTAAATGAACAATTTATAGAAAAACAAATTAAAATGACTCTTCATAACATGAATAAATGCTCAACACCATTCACAATAAGTAAGATATGATTGAAAACTATATTAAGATACATTGTCTCTCCTATTGGAATAGTAAAATTATAAGTTTGGCAACATATGTAGTTGTTGATGATGTAAGAAAACATGCACCTTTAACCATTGGTTAGTTATCATTGTTAAGTGCCATCTAGTAGGTTCCGACCCATAGCGACTCTGTATAGGGTTTCCAAGGAGTGGCTGGTGAGTCTGAACCACTGAACTGGTGGTTCAAATCGACTTTGCAGTCCAGAATATTAACCCACAGTGCCATGCCATGTTGCTAAAGAAAATATAAATTAGTACAACCTCTATGGATGGAAATTTGGAAATGTATAGCAAAATTATATAGGCAGTCACACTTTGACCTAGTAATCTCATCCCTAGAAATATATTCCATAGACACAATGACAAATATACAAAACTACATAAACCTAAGTTGTACAGGACTATTTATAATGATAAAAGTTTAGAAATAATCATTATGTTCTTCTTCAGGGAACTTGTTGAATACATAATGGTACATTTGCACAATGGAAGTATTGTTGTTAAGTGCCTTCAAATCAGTTCTGACTAATAGCAACCCTGTATATAGAATCCTGGTGTGGCGCTATGGGATAAAGCCCTGGACCTCAAGGTTGGTTTGAACCATAAGGTCGGCGGTTCAAACTCGCCAGCAGTCAGAACCAATTCTAAGGCACTTAACAACAGCAACATAGGGTTGCTATGTGTCAGAACCAACTGGATGGTACTGAACAACAAAAACAAAATAGGGTTTTCAAGATTCCTGGTGTGACACTGTAGGATAACACATTGAACTGCAAAGTTGGTTTGAACAGTAAGGTCAGCATTTCAAACTCATAAGCTGTTCCTCACAAACTCTATACAGGATCACTATGAGTCAGAACCGACTAACCAGCTTAACAACATAGGATCTAAGGCTTTAAATCTTTGCAAGAACATAAAGCAGTCCAGTGATTATCATAAGGAGCTTGTTATTGTTGTTTTTGTTATGTGCCATCGAGTTGGTTCTGACCCGCAGCGACCCTGTATAGGGTTTCTGAGGAGCAGCTGGTGAGCTTGAACTGCCGACTTTGCAGGTCAAAAGCTCTGCAGTCTGGCGCATTAACCCACAGCACCACACCAGGACTCCATATGGAGCTTAAGGAGCATTAAAAAGGAATAAGGACTATCTCTGTAGACTACCATGGTTTGATCTCACATATATACTGGAAAGTGAAAAAAAGTAAGGTAGAAGAAAATGGGTATAGTATGCTATAGTTTATTAAAGAAAGGGGGAAAATGAATATATACACTAGACTAGTAACTGAAAGGTCAGTGGTTCAAGCCAGCAAATAGCTTCTTGGAAATTCTATACAGAGTTGCTATGAGTCCAGTGCTTATCTTACAGCACCACAGCAGGACACCATACATATGTGTATGTACATACACACACACACACATACATGAACCATACAAACACACTCATGAAGATAGGTCAAAATGTATTGCTACAAAACCACAGAAACATTTATTAAACAAAAATATAAAAATGTGAAACTATTGTCTACATACTTCTGAAGGTGGTGTTTCCATCTCTCCAACCTTCCAGAATTCTGAGCTGTTCAATTTACACCACATCAAAAGAGCAATTTTAAGAACCTTGAAGAATTCAAATAATGTAGTTTCTTTTAAATATACTTTGAGTTTGGGAAACAAAAGTCTGAAGGGGCAAAATCAGGGCTGTAGGGTAGATGAGATAAGGTTTCTCAATGGAATTCACAAAGGACAGCTGCTGTTACCCACAGGGAGGTGGGGGGGGGCAGACGCAGCTGGGGGCTGTTTAGCACATAGCACTAGAGGTGGGGGCTGGCTGCTTTGGTTGGAAGGGTAGGTCACTCCATACTAAGAGCCAGGGCTGAAAAATGAGTAGGTGCATTGTACTGAAAAAAAATTCTTGGGCATAATGCTCCTGACCTTTTTTT
>NW_006409551.1:37567-50009 GCF_000296735.1 Chrysochloris asiatica | reverse complement strand
TCCTCAAGGTTCATCCATGTTATGCGGTGGCTTACAGCTTCCTTGTTGTTCTTCAAGGTAGCATAGTATTCCATTGTGTGTGTGTACCACAGTTTGTTTATCCATTCTTCAGTTGATGGGCACTTAGGCTGTCTCCATCTTTTTGCTATTGTAAATAGTGCTGCTATGAACATTGTGTGCATATATCTACTCGTGTTATGGCTCGTATTTCTAGTGGGTAAATACCAAGTAGAGGGATTGCTGGATCATCAGGTATTTCTGTTTCCAACCTTCTGAGGAAATGCCATATTGCTTTCCAGAGTGCTTAGACCATTTTGCAATCCCACCAGCAATGCAGGAGCATCCCAGTCTCTCCACATCCAAGCCAGCATTTATTGTCCTCTACATTTTTGATCTTTGCTGTTATTGCTGGTGTGAGATAATATCTCATTGTTGTTTTGATTTGCGTCTCTCTAATGGCTAGTGATTATTTATTCATAGGTTTGTGGCTGCCTGGATCTCCTCCTTGGTGAAGTGTCTTTTCATATCCTGTGCCCATTTTTTCACTGGGTTATTTGTCTTTTTTTGTAGAGGTGTTGTAGTTTCCTATATATTTCAGAAATGAGTCCCTTGTCCGATGTGTCACTGCAAAAGATTTTTTCCCATTCTGTGGGTTCCCTTTTTACTCTTCTGGTGAAGTCTTCTGATGTACATAAGTTTTTAATTTTTAGTTATGTCCCAATCATCTATTTTGTCTACTTCTGTTTGTATAGTCTTCAAAATGTTTGGTAGTCTGTGTATGCCTTGAATTAGAGCCCTCCATTTGTTCCTACTTTTTCACTGATGACCTTCAAATTTCTCAGATTCACAATTAGGTCTTTAATCCATGTTGATTTGGTTTTTGTATAAGGCATGAGGTAAAGGTATTGTTTCAATCTTTTGCATATCACCTTCCAGTTCTGCCAGCACCGTCTGTTGAAGAGATTATCCCCTCCCCATGCGATATATTTAGGTACTTTGTCAAAAATCAGTTGACTGTATGTGGATGGGTTAATTCCTGGAGTCTCGACTCTGTTCCATTGATCAATGTATCTTTCATTGTACCAGTACCAAGCTGTTTTGCCCACTGTAGCCCTGTAATAAAATTTGAAATTAGAAAGTGAGTGGTTTCCAACCTTACTCTTCTTCTTAAGCAATACTTTGCTTATCCTGGGTCTCTTTCCTTTCCATGTAAAGTTTGTAAGTTTTTTCCATGTCTGAAGAATGTTGTTGGAATCTGGATTGGGATTGCATTATATGTGTAAATTGTTTTGGGCAATGTTGACATTTTCACAATGTTAAATCTTCTTATCCAGGAGCATGGTACATTCTTGCTTTTTTGTAGGTCTCTTTTGGTTTCCTGCAGTAGAGTTTTATAGTTTTCTTTGTATAGGTCATTGGATTGTGGGGTTTTTAGGGTATGATTGTAGCTTTAATATATGGCAATAATTTCTGTCTCTTCTTGGGTAATAAAGGGAGAGAAAGAGTCCCCTAAAGGTAAAAAAGTGAACCAAAAAAACCAAACAGCAACAGCAACAGCAAAAACAAACAAACAAACAAAAACAACAACAACAGCAACAACAACAAAAACCCAACCAGATTGGATACTGTAGTCTATAATCGCAGAAAAGAGAGAAGAGAGAGAGAGAAAAGAGAGAAAAATCTGTAGCCTAATATGAGTATGACTTTAATGTCCTCTTTCAGCTTCTTGCCTTCTAGGCTTGTTGTTGTTGTTAAGTGCCATCGAGTCGGGTCCAACCCATAGCGACCCTGTACAGGGTTTCCGAGGGGGTAAATCTTCACGGGAGTAGAAAGCCTCATCTTTCTCCTGTGGAGCGGCTGGTAGTTTCGAACCGCTGACCTTAAGGTTCGCAGCCCGATTCGTAACCACTACGCTACCAGAGCTCCTTGCCTTCTAGGCTACCTGATAAATTTCAAGATGCCACTGTTGATTGTTATGCTATATCTCAGGATTTAATTTTCAGCTTGTTTTGTTTTTAGACTCTCTCCCACTCCACACCTCCTATTCTGGCCTTTTCCCTATTAATAAATTAAAAAACAGTTCAGGGCTGGCTGTGGCTGTTTTGCACTGCCGGTGGTTTTAAGCAGGAACTGATCCTTTAAACACTGAGAGGAGCTGTGCGCATGTGTGGTAGAAGATCCCTCCAGTGGTTGGGGTGGGGAGTGTCCACTCACTCAGGCACCCCCCTCCAGTCACCAGAATGGAGGTGCACAGACAGTGAGAGGCCAATGAACAGACACCAAAAAAATCAGAACAAAACAAACCAAAAGAAAAACATTGTCTACCTTTCTCTCTGAGGTTCCTGCAGGTGTTATTCTGTGGCGGATCTGCTTGCTCCCCCACTTGGTCTTGCCATTTGGTCTCGCCTAAGTTGTTGGCTCCAGGCTACTGAGCCTGGCAGGTTCAAAAGTACGAGATTTCTTGCGTCCACTGCAAGTTCCACTAGCTGTAAGCCTTCAGTCTTTTTAAATGTGGTTCCGAGTTTTGGAGCTCCCCCCTGACCCCACTTCATCTGGTATTCTGTGTTGCTGACGGAGATCTTCACTGCACCTCTACGCTATCTGTCAGCAAGCCCCACCTCCCATCCTTTGATCTTTAGTCTATTGTTGTTTTTGTGTATAAAGTGTGTCTCTTATAGACAACTGTAATATTGATGGGTCCTGTTTGATTATCCATTCTTTCCTTTCTCATCCATTGTACCAGCTTCTTGACTGGTACATTTAAATTCTGTGTTATTATTGATGAGTATGAATTTATTGCAGTCATTTTTCAGTGTGCCTTTTGTGGTGTTGTTGGTTTATTTTCTGTACTGGGTTCATTTTGTTTGTGGTATTTCTTGTCATTGTTTTCATTGCTGTTATTTTTGTGTTTACTGACCTTTATGATTTTCCTCTTTTTTTTTTTATTTTGTTAAGAAGGTTTATTACCCTGTAATTTATTAATTTCTTCCTAAGCTTAAAATAGTTTGTTTTATCTTGAAATCTACTTGGCTTCCTCTTCAGTTGGAAGTTTTGTAAGTATACCGTTTTCCCGTTGTTATTTTGTAACTGTCTTCATTACGTATTGCTATCTCTTATTCTCTATTTTTGTTCTTGCAGGTTCGTTTCACTTTGTTGTTATTATTAGATGCCATTGAATTGGGTTCCAGTTCACATTGTTCTGCACAATAGAATGAACACTGACTCGTCCTGCACCATCCTCACAACTGTTGTCACGTTTGAACACATTATTGCAACCACTGTGCCAGTCCGTCTCATTGGGGGTCTTCCTGTGTTTCACAGACCCTCCACTTTAACAAGCATGTTGTTCTTTTCCAGGCACTAGTGCTCCCTTACAACATGTCCAAAGTACAGGAGATAAAATCTTACCATCCTCACTTCTAAGGAGCATCTTTACTGTACTTCTTTCGAGACAGATCTGTTTGTTGCTCTGTCAGTCCACAGTACTGTCAATATTCTTCACCAACACCTTAATTCAAATGCATCAGGTCTTCTCCTGTCTTCCTTATTCATTGTCAACTTTCACATGCATATGAGGTGATTGAAAATACCATTGCTTGGGTCAGGCACTTCTTAGACTCAAAGTGACCTTTTTGCTCTTTAAAACTTTAAAGAAATTTGCCTAATGCAATCCATCATTTGATTTCTTGACTGCTGCTTCCATAAATTTTGATTGTGGAGCCAAGAAAAATTAAGTGTTTGATAACTTCAGTGTTTCAATTGTGAGGATTTTTGTTTCTTTATATTGAGGTGCAATCCATACTAAAGGCTGTAGTCTTTGATCTTCATCAGTAAATATTTCAAGACCTCTTTGCTTCTGAAATTTTGCCATCTGTACCATCGCAGGTTGTTAATGAGTCTTTCTGTTTACTTTAGATACTTTTATACCTGGGTTAAATTCTGGTGCTGTTGTCAGGTATGTTAGTCTCAGGTTTTCGCTTGCTGTTGTTGGTTTTCTGTTCAAAGAACTCTCTTTAACATTTCTTGTAACATTGATGTTGTTTCACAAATGTCTTTATTATTATCTGGAAATGTCCTAATTTTTCCATCATATTTGAGGGACATTTTAATTGGGTATATGATTCTTGGTTGGTGTGATAGTTAACTTTCTGTCAACTTGACTGAGCCACAATACTCAGTGGTTGGGCAGTTGAGAAGTGGTCATCCGCCATGATGAGATCTAATATAACTTAACCACCTGTATAATGAGATCCGCTGTAAGCAGCCAATCATCTGAAAGGTAGTTTCCTTGGGGTTGTGGTTTGCTTCCAAAGCTTGCTGTTTTCTACTGGGTCTGGATCCTGCGTTTGACTCATCATCCGATCTCAGGTTGTGTGGACTTGAGCTCGTGGCTTGCTCTGTTTCCTGCCAGCCCTGGGCATCAGTAGATGCCTTCAATCTTTTCTGCATGACCTGCCTGCCTGCCATGTGAACTGCCATTCTTGGTTCACTAGCCCTGCAGCTACTTGAGTCAAGAGCCTCCAGTCTGACGTCTGACCCATGGACTTGGGATTTGCCCACCTCTACAACTGCATGAGCCATTTCCTTCATATGAGTTTCTTTTTATATTTACACATATAAAGCTGACAACTTGTCCTTTCAGAGTTCTGTGTATGTCATTCTATTGCTTTCTTGCTGGTCTGGTTTCTGCTGCAAAATCGGAGATTAGTCGTATTGGTTCTTCTTTGTAGGTAACTTCACTTTTCCCAAGCTGCTCTCAGAATTATTTTCTTGTCTTTTGTTTTGGAAAGTTTGATGATGATGTATCTTGGTGATTTTCTCTGGTGTCTATCCTGTTTGGGGTTGTTCTGCTTTTTGAATGCACCTCTTTTCATCTTTCATGATGGTAGTGATTTTTCTTCCAACTATTCATTGACAATTTTCTCTCTGTTTTTCAAGATCTCTTCCTGTTCTGTAATTCTGATCATGTGTGTTATTCCTTTTGATATTGTTACATATGATTGTTTAGTATTCTTCATTCTCTTTTGTTTTTCTTTTCTTTTCTGCTTGTTGCTTTAGCAGATTACTGGTTGAGAGGTTGGTCCTCAAGCTCACTCATTCAGCCTTCCATTGATTTCCTTCTACTTTTTTCTCTTTCAATATATTGTCTGTTTCTGAAATCTTAGTATTAAACTTGTGGACTTCTATGTATTGTTTTTGTATAGGATGAACACTGAACTGCTAACCTTGAGAGTGGCAGTCAAAACCACCAGCCACTGGGTCGGGGATGAGACTGTCTACTCCCATAAAGATTGATAGCCTTGGGAGCTCTATGCAGAGTTGCTAGGTGTTGAAATCAACTTGGTGGTAGTGAGTTTGGTTCTGGTTTATTTTGTTATTGTATGTTTCTAGTTTATTTTGTCAGTTCGTTCTTATTGTGTTTTCCTGAAGTTTCTTCTAAAGTTTTTTCCGTGTTATTTAATAGTTCCTCTGCAATGATCTGTATCTTTCTCTCTATCTGTTGAAAGTTACTAAATATCATTCTTTTGAATTGCTGGTCAGTTAATTTCAATGCCATTTATGCCTAAAAAATGCCTCTGGCTCTGTATTTTTGTCCTTTGTTTGAGTCATTCTGTTTTATTTCTTTATGTCATCTGAAATTGTCTGTTGTCTCAGAAATGCTGTGGTGTTGTATTTGTATTTAATTGATGAGTTGGTTTGGTATTGCATTTGTATTTAATTGATGAGGTGGTGATACAGGCACTCACCACCTGTCTCCTGGTGAGTGTGATAGAGGATGTGAGTGTGCACACGGTTCTCTGTTCACTCTTCATGTAGCATAGTTGAGGTGTGCTTAATTGGTGTTGGCTGCTGTCTATTGATGATCCGGTGATACAGGAAAGGGTAACAGCCCTTGCCCAGTAGGTGAGACTACAGGAGGTATGGGCGTATCTAGATGTGTGGCCATGGTTTCTGTCTTCCATCGGAAAGCATAAGGGGAAAAAAAAAACCCTAAAGCATACAACAACAACAAATGAAGACAACAAAGAAAAAAGGACAATCACGGGAAAGCAGACAGACAATAGGAAGAAAAAAGAATGTAATAACGAATAAGGCGAAGAAGGAAAAGAAAAGCAGGGGAAGAGAAAAACAGAAAGAAAAGCACAATGAGCTTAACTAGGGAGAGGGATGAGAAAAGAGAATAATAAAGACAAAAATAAAGAGAGAAGAAAGAAGAAGAGAAGGAAAACAGAAAGGAGAACCGAAGAAAAGAAAGAAGAAGAAGAAAAAAAAAGTAGATGAAGAAAGGGAAAAAACAAACAGGAAAGGAAATGAGAGACAAAAGAACAACTGGGGCATGGACAGGACTCAGAGAGGAGAAAACTGTGGGAGGCATGGCACAGTATTGGTCAGCAGCCTTTGCTAGCCAAGAGTTGGGGTGGCATTGGCATTGGGGTGAGAAGCACAATCTTAGAAGGCATTCCTGCTGGTCTAGATGGAGTTTAGGGATAGGTGGAGTTTAGGGTCACCTGATCTGGATGTTTCTTGTACCAGCTCAGAAGATGGATGAAGTCCATGTGCTTGTTTCTGGAAGAAACTCTTTCAGAACTTGAGGTTAGCTGCGGGCAGGGCAACTGGTTACAGAAGGAGTTCTGGTCTACCCAGGGCTGACTGAGGACCCAGCGCTGCGTGTTCTGCTGGTCAGGAGCTGAATGTCACTGGCTGCTGAGTGGATAGGGATCAGGAATGAGCAAACTTCTGCTCACCAGGAAGCTCTCTTGACAGAATGCTGTGAAGCTCATGGTACTTTTACTTTTCTCCTTGAACACCATAACTCAAATGCACCAATTCTTCTACAGTCTTCCTTATTCACTGTCCAGCTTTCGCATGCATATGAGGTTATTGAAAATACCATGGCTTGGGTCAGGTGCACCTTAGTCCTCAAGCTGACATCTTTGCTCTTGAACACTTTAAAGAGGTTTTGTGCAGCAGATTTGCCTCATGCAATAAGCCATCTGATTTCTTTTTCTGGCTCTTTACAGTTTATTGCATGAAGGAGTTACTCTAGTCCAAGTTAAAAGTGGACCCCAAATGGTTACATTATAAAAGCTGTGAGGTTTAAAACTTGTGACAAGGGACAGAGGTAAATTTGCTAATCATTGCAAAGAAATCCTCACTTAAGCTTCAGTGAACCACAAGCACTTAAAACGCATGAACCTTCAGCTGGTGGTCCTTAGCCAGTCCAGTCTCTACTCGGAATTGACATATGGTTCTTGCACTGGTCACCCTGGAGCTGAATTACTTCTCCATATTCTGGATGCTCAATTGCAGTACCATTGCAGATAAATTTCTTCTTAAACGCCTTCACTAGTTTCTTTTTATCTTAATCATCAGCGATCCCTTGGACAGTAGTAAGGGTCTTCCTGTCATTTCGCTGTTGAATTCTTATGTGGATGTAATCCTCAGTCCCAGCAGGAAGCAGGTCATTACCCTTACTTGCATCTGCAAAGGGGTGGAAAGAGTGGAGGTTCTGAATAGCGGACATACGATATAATTCCTTTTCATGTCGGTGGAAACAACCTTCAGAAGTCGGCGGCTGGAGAAAGCCGGTGGGGGCACGGAGCACCAGGAAGCAAGGGGGCTCGAGAGGAAGGCTACTCAGTGACTAGGGATGACATCTGATTTCTTGACTGCAGGTTCCGTGAGTGTTGATGGTTGAACGGAGCAAAATGAAGTCTTGGCCAACTTTCATCTTTTCCCCGTTTTGTCATGACGATTGAATAAGAGCCTGTAGTAGGATGATGTTTATTGATCTGTTGAGGTTTTTGCTTTCTTTACATTGAGGCATAACCGATACTGAAGGCTGTGGTCTTTGATCTTCATTAGTATTTTAAATCTTCTTTGCTTTCAGCAAGCAAGGTTGTATCATCTGCACAGAGTAAGTATTTCTCTGACAACCCTAAGTCTCCTTGTGAGTGTTTTTCCTTGTCTGGAGGAGGTGTCTGCTGATAGCTCTGGTTGTTCTACACATGTGAGGATCCCAGGAAAGGAGCTGGGAGAGAAAAAGACATACTTACCTGCACGAAATAAAGAATTTGTGGAAGTGGTTCTGGAAGTCTTCCCATCTGAACACTAGAGGAAGAACCCTGTTGCCTTGGGCAGAATATCAAATAGACAAGGGAGTGTAAGACTAAAGAGCTAACAATAAGTTGAATAGACTATAAGTAGAAAAACACAGAAATCATGTCTGTCTGCTCCGGAAGCTACTCACTCAGACTTGAGCCCCATCCAGCTCAGGGAGACACAATAATGAGGTCAAAAATCTGAACAAGGAAATATTTATTTGCCTAAAAAATGAAATCTTTCATTGACACCAGCCTTTTGCTGAGTGGTGAGAAGAAAATCGCCCCATGTCATCTGACCATGTGGCAAGGGAGTTAGCGAAATCAGGGGACTTAGCGTTGAGTAAGCACGCACGCAATGATTTAAAACAAAACACAAGTCTTACTGACATTAAGAAAACAAGGTCCATGAATACCCTAACATGCTCTAAAAAGCTAACCAGCACAAACTCTAGTCTGTCAAGACTTCAAATATGAGTGTAATGTTAGTCTTCACAGCAAAAGGAAAGTTCTAATTAGTGTGCAGTTTGAGAGACGCTGATTTGAGGAGAATTAAAATACTATGAAAAATATGAGCCCGAACTCTAATTCCAATAAGTTCCACAAACACATGTGATAGTTATCATATATCTTTTGTGTCCCCTGGAACGGAATTCTGATTTTCATCCTACCCACGCAATCCTTTATTTTTTTTAATCACAATGAAATCTTTAACAAGACGCTGAGCTCCCTTCAATAGTTCAAGGTTCCTTAATTATCCTGCATCTTTTCTTTTGTTTTTCTTTTCAGTATGATCCAATTTTGCAAAAAATAAAAGAGGCTTTCTACATTTATGACTATTGTACCAATTATATTTGAGCTATCTTTTCATATTGACGGGACTGATAAAAATAGAAAAAAATTCAAAACTCCTATCAAAGACTGAAGACCTCTTGTGCAAGAAATCTTTTGCCCCAAGGCCTTTTCTCTTCCATATGCTCATTAACGCAGATGGTATCATTACTCCCAAGGACAGAAGAATCTTGCTTGTCCTTTTCTTAAAATTCTCACTATTTTCTTCTCTATCACCTCTATAACAATGTATATAAATGTCCTTTCCTTGATTTTTGTTTTTACTAAATTTCGGATTACAATATTAACATTGGCCTGGTGCATTGAATGCCAGCTTGCTTGTCTTCCAGTTTGGACTGTTGATGGCAAATTCTCATATCATTGAACCTATTGTATACATTTTGAAAAGAATTCATTTTTGTTGTTGAGAATACACACAAAATCGAATACCCACAAAAATGCAACAATTTCTCCATTCTGAATTCAGTACGATTCATTGATTACATTCTTTGAGTTGGGCAACCACTCTCAACCTTCCTTTTCTGAGTTGTTCCTTCCTCATTAATGCAAGCTCACAAAAGCTAAGATTCCTATCAAATGTTGCCAGTTTGATCCCACACAAATAGATCTTAAGAGAGCACAGTGCTCAAGGTAGGTGTTGTTCCCTAGGTAAGTGAAACTGTTGTTTGGTTCGAGTGATTATCTTTGATTTAAGGTTTAAAGATGGTCTCAGAGAAATCACTTCAGAGGTTCATCCAACTTTTTTGACTCCAGAAAATCTGTATTCCATGAGAATTTGAAGTTCTGTATTTTCCTTCTTTTGATCAGGAGTCTTGTATAGTATCTTTGACCAAACTGCTTCACAGTGGGAGCCAACCATGCAGTTATTTTGTTCTTAGGGCAAAGGATGTAATTGTTCGTGGAGGCAATTAGCTGGAGATTTCTGTTTTCTCCTCTTGTTTCTGACTCTCCTTATTCGATCGCTCCAGGTAAATAGAAAACCCAATTGTATACATTTTAAGTCCCCGTCATTTAATATAGCTAGAGACATATTCACTGCATATCAAACTCAGTTATTTTATAGTTTCCAGTTTTCAAAATTTTTCTCATGAATTCAGATTAAATGAACTTTTCTAGTAAATTCTTTGTAAAAATTGCATTAATACTGAAGCACTAAACTTGAAAAGTAAATTTTCAACATAATGGCAAAACCATAACTGAACAACAAAGGTCTGTAAGATGGCATCATATAGGAATAAAGTGTTGATAAAAATGTAGGCAAGAGATCTGACAGTGCTGTTTGATTTGGGCTTGCAATTTGGAAACATAGACAATAAGGATCAAATAAATGACAAGTCAACGAGGAAGGGAGAGACAGAAAGGATAAGAGCCATGCAGGCTTATTATCCGAGGGAACCTCGGAGGGTAGAAGACAGTTCCAAGGGAGTTGCAAATACAAGAATACTTGGTTTTGATTGTACTTCACCTCATAGCACGTTGACGATACTGTGTGTTTGATGAATTAAAATGTGTGACAACCCTGTGTTGCACAGTTTCGTCAGTGGCATTTTCCTAAGAAAATGTGTTTCTAGTTTTTTTGTGTTTCCTGTGTCACATCACATTTTGATAATTCTCTCAATATTTTAAATGGTTTCATAATGCTATTACACACTTAATACACTATATTGTTGCTAAGTGCTGTGGAGCTGATTCTGGCTCAAAGCGACTATGTATAGGATGTCTGAGGAGCAACTGTTGGTCTTGAACCACCAATCTTGTGGTTAGCAGTCCAGTGCTTATCCTATAGTGCCACACCAGGACTCCATAATAAACTATGGTGGGGGTGGTTTTGTCACCGAGTTGGTTCCAACTCATAGCGACCCTGTATAGGGTTTCCAAGGCTGTGAATCTTTATGGGAGCAGAAAATCTCTTCTTTCTTCCTTGGAGCAACTGGTAGATTTGAACTGCTGACTTTGCAGTTAGGAGTACAACTTATAATCCACTACACTACCAGCATTCATTATAATAGAGTATGTTGTTGTTAGTAAGTGCCATCAAGTTGGTTCTGACTCATAACGACTCTGTATAGGGTTTCAGAGAAGCAGCTGGTGGGTTTGAACTGCTGACCACTGGCTCGAAGTCCAGTGCTGATCCTGCAGTGCCACACCAGGAGAGTACAGTGTGAACATAACTTTTCTGTGCACTGGAAAGCCAAAAACTTACTGTGACTAGTAATGTTTAATTTATTGTGATGCTCTACAACCTAGCCCACTATATCCAGAGGAATGTCTGCCTGTATTTGGAACTTTACTATGCTTAAGAGATATCCAGTGAATAGAAAAAAAGACTATTGTGTGGAAATAATGTGTGTGAGAGTTTCTGTGTGTTTGGGGGAGTGAACCTTTCTTAGGGTTTTGCAAATCTTTGGAATGGAAGAGGAAGGTTAGCAGGTTTGTTTTGTTTTCTTGAAACTGGACTCTCAAACCAGACGTCATAGGTCTCCAGATTCATTGGGAACTCTGCTTACATTTGATTCTAGAGCATTGAAAGGTGGCAGTAGCTACAAGGGTCATTTCAGATCACCTCTGTGAGATTATTAACTACAGTAATTTCTCTCAAATGTCAAAAATACCTTGCAGTGTTTCATTTTCCAAACTGGCTTGCTTGGAGCCACTGACAGACACATCAACAACATCAAGAACAAAGTGGCTTATTTAAGACAGTGAGTTTTGTGGAAAAAGCATTAGCCTTGCTCTCTTTTCTTCTTTGAGTGGAAGGGATGGAAAACAAGGTTGATTTTATTTGATAGTATGATGTAAGCTTTTAGGTACCACCTCCAGGACCTTCATATGTCCTTTCTTTAACGGGAATAACAGAAATCAGTAAGGTGTCAAGATTTGATTGCATCGTTGAGCTTAAAAACCCAACTCTGTAAATCGAGCTGGAAAAGATGGTTACTAAATAATGTGTGGTCTGGATAAATGGAAAGATGTTCCACAATGTAAGGAGAAAGCAGTGTTTTGATTTGCAGTGCTTTCCATGATTTTAAAAGAAGACTGAGAGAATGAAAAGACAAATCATAGACTGGGATAAATTATTTGCAGAATATATCTCAGAGAATTCACATCCAAGATCTATAAAGAATGTTTGAAATAGTATCATCAACAGTAACAGAACAAACAACTCAATTAAGAATGGAACAAATATCTCGGTAGATATCTCAGCAAAGACAGTAGACACCTCAAAACCAAACCCATTGCTGTTGAGTTAATTTTACTATGGGTGACCCAGATAGACTACAAGACAGAGTAGAATTGTCTCAGGGGATTGCCAAGGTTGTGTATCGTCCATCGAGTGACTTGTTGTTAAGTGGTATATCAGTTCCAACTTATAGCAATTTTGTATAGGGTTTACAAGGAGTGGCAGGTGGGTTTGAACCGCTGACCTTTTGGCTAGCAGTTGGGTTGAAATTACCATGAGCTCAAACACTGTACCAGCAGGGCTCTTT
>NW_006409551.1:6072-7249 GCF_000296735.1 Chrysochloris asiatica | reverse complement strand
CGGTTCCGACTCATAGCGACCCTGTACAGGGTTTCCGAGGCTGTAAGTCTTTACGGGAGCAGAAATCCTCATCTTTCTCCCACAGTGCCTTGTTAGATATTGCTTAATTTCCCTGGAGGTGTAAAACCATTTGGCACACCCATCAGTAAAGTATGAGAGTTCCCTTTTCTCCCCATAATCTTACTGACAGAGTGTGTGGTTACCCTTTTGAATTTTGACATTATGATAAGTGAGATGAGGTATCCCAGTGTAATTTTACTACACATTTAAAAGTGAAGTTGAACATCTTTTCATGTTTTAAAGTATATTGTTTTCCTTTTGTATATTGTTTTGTGTTTTGTCCATTTTTCAATTGAGTTTAAAATTTTTCGTTTCCTCCGTTGTTAAGAGCATTTTGTGTATTAGGGAGATTAGCCTGTGGGAGATGGTACATATGGTTTCTACCAATTTGTTCTTTGTTATTTGATGTTGTTTATGATGTTTTTATTTTGAAACATTTTCTTTTTAATTCTGTATTGTCAAATTCATTAATATTTGCTTTTATTATGTAAGAATGAAGTCACAGTTTAAAAATTTCTTTAAATCCTTGACATTTAGATTATAAAGTAATTTACTTTCTTCATTGAGATCACTGATCCATTTGCTGTTTATTCTGGTGTATGGCGTGAGGTATGGATCTATTTATATCTTCTTTTCCTAAATGACTATCCAGGTCTCACAACTCTTCATTTTCCTGGAGTGATGCAGATAGTTAATGTTCTCAACTGCTAACCAAAAGGTTAGAAATTCTAGTCTACACAGAGGTACCTTGGAAGAATGATCTAATGATTATTCCCAAAAAATCAACTACTGAAAACCCTGTAGAACAGAGTTCTACTTTGACACACATGTGGTCGCCTTGAATTGGAGGTGACTCACTGGGAAGTGGTTTGTATATGTTTTCCCAGTGATTTAAGTGTCACCATTAACATACTTTATATTTCCATATATAATTAGGCTATTTCTGGACTTTTCATTCTATTTCATTATTCAGTCTTTTCATTAGTTAGTACTACAGTTTTAAATATTATAGCCATTTTGTAAAAAAAAAAAAAAGAAAGGAAGTGAACCAACCTTGTTTGCTTCATTTTCAGCAAATAAGGTTGTTTGTTTGCATATTGCAGGTTGTTAACAAGCC
>NW_006409551.1:3064-3629 GCF_000296735.1 Chrysochloris asiatica | reverse complement strand
CCTGAAAGTTTTATCCCATCCACATCATGAAAGTTGGCTCTTACATTGAAGATGCAGCTCTTCCTCCATCATATGTTGAGTGCCTTCAGACCTGAGACACTCATCTTTAGCATGATATAATTCAATATTCTGTTGCTACTGGTAAGGTGTTCAGTGGCCGGTCCCTCAGACATGGGTTACCTATTCTTTCTCACTAGTCTCTTCTTGTCAGGAAGCTGTACTGAAACCTGTCCACCTCCTACTGATATTTAAAACACAGGTGGCATAGCTTTCAGCATCACTGCAACACACAAGCCACTATAGTATGAAATTAACCACCAGAAGAGTAGATATAAATTGTTATTTATATATGAATGGTTAAATAGGCACCTAATTTGCTGAGTATTTCCATGAAGTATCTCTGAATTGCTTGAGTATTTTTTATCAGGATTGATTGTTGAATTTTCAAGACTTTTGAGTATTATGCCAAAAATCTTATGAATTTTTTCCTTGTGTCTACTGTTAATATTGTAAATTATGCTAATGGATTTCCTAATATTGATCCTACACAGGTGTGCTATGAGTT
>NW_006409551.1:0-1089 GCF_000296735.1 Chrysochloris asiatica | reverse complement strand
CGCTGGTAGTTTCAAACTGCTGACCTTGAGGTTGGCAGCCCAACTCGTAACCACTATAACATTTTCAAAGACCTTATTTCCAAACAAGGTCATGTACCTTGGCACCAGAAGTTAGGACTTCAATATATCATTTCTGGGGGTGGAGGGTGGCACAGTTTAATCCTTAGCAACTAGGTACAAAAGATGAATAAATTTGTTAATTTAGAGTTTAGTTGGGGAGACAACTATTTTAAAATATCATCAAAACTTAATATGGTAAGTCCAAATAGAGGAAGAAAGATAAAAGAGATTACAGGACTAAACTTGTTTTTTTTATTTACCAAAATTTCTAGAAGTGGATCATCACCCAACTATCAGTCTCCATCTACCCGTCCAGGCTTTCTAATTTAACCCTTTATGTACTAGTTTTGGGACATCCTGGTATGGCACTATGGGATAAAGCACTGGACCGCAACATCAGTTTGAACCACAGATTGGCAGTTCAAATTTACCAACTGCTTCTTGGAAACCCTATATAGGGTCCCTGTGAGTCTGAACTGACTCGATGGCGCTTAACAACAATACCACATTGCTTAGAAGGTCTCTAGGTTTTGTTTTTAGTACCATTGAGTCGTTCCAACTCATAGCGACCGTGTATAGGGTTACCAAGGAGCAAATGGTGTATTTGAACTTCAGACCTGGTAGTTCAAACTGACCTTGCGGTCGAGTGCTTATCCTATAGCGCCACACCAGGACTCCAGGTAGCACCTATAGGTTATGCTTACCTGCCAACCCAAAGAGTCCTAGAGTGGTGCTGTTGGACAAGTATTGGACTGCTAACCTCAAGGTTAGCAGGTCAAATCCACCAGTTGCTCCTTGGAAACTGACTCAACTATGGCACTTATCAACAGCAACCTTAATAACAACTTCAACCCAAAGCTTTGCAATTCAATCCCATCTGGTGGCAACGCAGAATAAAGTCTTGTTGAAC
Source organism: Chrysochloris asiatica (assembly GCF_000296735.1). Taxonomy (NCBI): domain Eukaryota; kingdom Metazoa; phylum Chordata; class Mammalia; order Afrosoricida; family Chrysochloridae; genus Chrysochloris; species Chrysochloris asiatica. The sequence goes on along the minus strand of NW_006409551.1, from coordinate 119 downwards.
TGCTTAGGCAAAGATCAAGAAAAGTCTATGCGGCTCTCCATTCTGTAACACTCAGGGTCACCATGAGTCAGAGCCAACTGGATAAAAATGAGTTTTCTTTAGTTTGTTGTTGTTGTTGT
>NW_006409550.1:46472-51486 GCF_000296735.1 Chrysochloris asiatica | reverse complement strand
CCCCAGATAGGATTTTCAAGGAGTGTGTGGTGGGTTTCAACTGCTGCCCTTGCAGTCAGCAACCCAGTGCATATATTGCAGTGACATTGTTGTTGTTCTATGCCATCAAGTCAGTTCTGACTCATACTGGCCCTGTGTAGGGTTTCTAAGGAGCCGCTGGTAGGTTTGAACTGCTAGTATAGTGGTCACTAGTCCAGTGCTTATCCTACTGTGCTATGCCAGGGCTCTACAGTGCCATTAAGGACAGTAATCATTCAGTGGCAAAATGTGTCCTTCTCTAGGTGAACCTTGGGTTGATTATGGCAATGTCCCCCTTTCACAGCTACCCCCTGTCTTCAGGAGGCTTCTTTGTCGCTCTGATGCTGAACAGGTTTCAGTGGAACTTCCAGACCAAGATAGACTAGGAAGAAAGGCCTGGATATTGACTTTAAAAAAAATCAGCCAATCAAAACTCCATGGTCACAGCCTGCCATACTTGGGGTCACCATGACAACAACCAAGAATAACTCAGGCCCACAAAACAGCAAATAAGTACACACAAGCCCAGTTCAACAGTTCAACATTCTTTCCAATCTGTAGAAGGTAAAATCCACTGTAGTTCAAGTTGTTATTGAAGTGCTTCTAGTCTCAAGGTTGAAACATCAAGAGCAGTTGAGGAGGGTAAAGGCAAGAAGAGAAGGAAGGTTTCCTATATCTTACCACTAAAATGTCTTGATAAATTGAATTAGAGACCTGCAGTATGTCAAAAGAAATGTCTTTTAAGTGGTGCACCGCAGAGTAAAGTAGGAGGTTTCAGGAGCCTGTCCATTAATAAGTAAGATGGGAGAGTTCCACTGTTCTGTTGCCTGAAAACTCCATTCATATTCCTGAGAGCATGAGGACAAGACATTTCTCTGACCACCAGGATCTAGCTGCTACATAGACTTTAGCCAGTCTATTATTATTTCTTAATTTGCAATTTACTGTTTTACTGCTGCCTGAAAATTCTAGATGTTATGAGAGAAGAAAGTGGTATTGGATTTTAAGACCGTGTAGACTCTATTTGATAAGGTTTTCAGTGGCTAAACGTTCAGAATAGTTTACCTCTCCTAACTTCCTTATGAAGATAAAAGACCACAACCCTCAGTGTGGGCTGCATATCAATGTAAAGGAAACAAAAATTTTCATCACTGGACCAATAAATAGCATAATGATAAATGGAGAAAAGACTGAAGTTGTCAAAGACTTCATTTTGCTTGGATCCAGTATCAACACTCATGGAAGCATCAATCAAGAAGTCAAGCTATGTATTGCATTAGGTAAATCTGTGGTACAGGACCTCTTTAAAGTGTTCAAGAACAGAGATGTTACTTTGAGCAATAAGATGCACCTGATCCAAGTCGTGATATTTTCAATAGCCTCATATGCTTGTGAAAGTTAAACAATGAATAAGGAAGACTGGAAGAAAAGATGCATTTGAGTTATGGTGTTGGAGAAAAATATTAAAAATACCTTGGTTTTCTAGAAGAACAAACAAATCTGTGTCGGAAGAAGTACCAAGAGAATGTTCTTTAGAATCCAGGATAGTGAGACTTTTTCTCTCATACTTCAGATATATTATCAGGACGGATTGGTCCTTGGAGAAGGATATCATGCTTGGTAAAGTAGAAGGTCACAATCAGTAAAAAGAAGAAGACCCCCAACAAACTGGACTGGTACAATGACAGCAGCAATGGGCTCAAGTGTGACAACAATTGTAAGGATGATGTAGGACCGGTTAGTGTTTGGTTCTGTAGTGCATAGGGTCGCTATGAGTTGGAACCAACTCAACAGTACCTAACAACAAGACTCTACTTATAGTTTAGCATATAATGACTGTATTTCAATCACCATATGAACAAGGACCTAGGTGTAAAATAGTTTTGGTATTTTGCTGATATGCATTTAATTTGCTTTGGGGCCTGTCCGTGTCTATAAATCTGAAACTCTCCATATGAGTAAATGTGAATGACATCTTGATTTGAGTAAAAACACCTCAAATATGATATGTGTTACTTGAAAATGAAACTCTCATTCTTTCCCTTTGAATGTCATTATTGATGTTAGCTTTCCACAGACTCAACACATTCTTATTAACCATATTTTTTTAAATTTTTGGATGCTCATTACAACTTAAAATTAGGAAAGCATATACTAGGGTTGTATTCTTTCACCATACTTACTCAATCTTTATGCTGAGCAAATACGAAAACCTGGATTATATGAAGAAGAATGTGGCATCAGGATTGGAGGAAGACTCATTAACAACCTGCAATTGCAGATGACACAACCTTGCTTGCTGAAAGCAAAAAGGTCTTAAAATGCTTACTGATGAAGATCAAAGACCACAGCCTTCCACACAGATCGCACATCAGTGTAAAGAAAATAATTTACATTACTGAAAAGCCTTACAATCTTCAAAACCTCGTCATGGGCCAATAAACAGCATCCATATAAATGGAGAAAAGACTGAAGTTGTCAAAGACTTCATTTTGCTCAGATCAGCCATCAACACTCAGGGAAGCAGCAGTCAAGAAATCAAACAACGGATTGCATTAGGCAAGTCTGCTGCACAAGACCTCTTTAAAGTGTTGAAGAGCAAAGATGTCAGTTTGAGGACTAAGGTACGCCTGACCCAAGCCATGGTATTTTCAATAACCTCATATGCATGCAAAAGCTGGATAGTGACTAATGAAGACCATAGAAGAATTGATGCATTTGAGTTATGATGCTGGAGGAGAATATTGGAAGTACCATGAACTGCCAAAAGAACAAACAGATCTGTGTTGCAAGAAGTACAGCCAGAATGTCCCTTAGAAGCCAGGATGGCCAGACTTCACCTCTCATACTTCGGACATATTATCAGGAGGGAGCAGTCCCTGGAGAAGGACCTCATGCTCAGTCATGTGGAGGGTCCGCGAAAAAGAGGAAGAACCCATCCAATGAGATAGACTAGCACAGTGGCAGCAGCAGTGGGCTCAAGTGTTGCAATGATTGTGAGATTGGCTCAGGTCCGGGTAGTGTTTCGTTTTGTTGTGCATAAGGTTGCTATGAGTTGATATCGACTGGCCAGCTCCTAACAGCAACAACTCACAACTTGGCCAATGGGATCCCCTTTGAGGTTAATTTCTGTGCCTTTTCAAAACAATGCTGCTAGGATACCAAAAGCATCCTTCCTTTCTGGCAGTATAAGTCCCCAGCCAGTCTTAAATCATACCTAGGAATGAACTCAGCTTCTCTCTAAGGAACCCCTTCAGTGAAACATGAACATTCTCCTCTGGAGGAGAATAAATAGTTCAAGTTTTTCTCCTACAATGTTAAATTTACATCACTGAAAAGCTTTGCAATCTTCAAAACCACACAATAAGAACTATTGGCTTTGTGAGAGTAACAAAGTTGGGGAGACCACTCAAAGATAGGCAACCTTGTAAACAGAGCACTGAGAAAATCAATCTTGGTACCTTGGGAATGAACTGAGAAGGCCTGAGAGGCAGCGAGGCTACAACAGAGGTTATTGACTATACATATAAACAAATGAATGGAGATGCTCAGAGCAGAACTGGGGAGGTGTGCGGGGTGCTGAGACAATGCAGACTGTAGGCACACTGAGCCACGGGTGGTACATGAGGGGACGTACCCCTCGGCCTTCCAAGAAGCTGGTGCAAGTGCTCCTTTTAATTTTCTTAAAGCACAACAGACGGAATGCGCCTTCCAAGGAAGCTACTCCACTGTGGGCTTTTCCCTTTTTGTTAAAATTCTACTCCTGCTCTATTGGTTTCCTAGGGAAAATGTGATATGCACTAACACGACTTCTAGATGAGACTAACATCGTTTTCAGTTGCATGTAAACTAATTCATTATAGACACATGTATGGTGAAGCTATCGATTTCTTTCTTCTTTGTACATACCAGATACATGGAGAAATGGTGGCTCTTCTCCCATGTACTTGAATCTGAATGAACCTGTCTGTGACAGTTTGGGCCAAGAGAACAGCGGGAATGATGCTGTTTAGCTTCTGAGTTTATGCCCTAAGAAGCCTCATAGCTTCTTTCTGGATGTCTTGGAATGCTTGCTCTGGAAGAAGCCAGCCACCATGTTATAAAGAAGCCCAAGCTAGCCATGCAGGAAGGCCCCATGGAGACAGAGAGATGTCTAATCAGCCCCCAGTTGTTCCAGACATCATAACCTAGAAGCATACAATGGCATAAAGAAGCTTGCAGTTCAGTCTCACCAGTCGCTCCTCAGAAACGCTTTATAGGATCACTATGAGATGGAACTGACTCAATGGCACTTAACAACAACAACAACAATTCCTGATATAAGAAGCCTTGATAGCATAGTGGGTAGCATAGTTTGGACTGCTAACAGCAAGGTTAGGAGTTCAAACCCATCAGCTGCTTCTTTGGAGCAGGATGAGGCTTTCTGTTCTTGTAAGGATTTTACAGCCTTGGAAACTCTACACAGAGTCGTTATGAGTCGGAACCAACTCAGTGGCACATAGCAGCAGCATTCCTAGTATAGCGCTTCAGGATAAACATTGGACTGTTAACCAAAAGGTCGGTGGTTCAAACCTACTAGTTATTCTAGGAAACCCTATACAGGGACGATATGAGTTGGAACCTATTCGATGGCACACCACGGCATTCTATATTATAACTTGAACTCCTTTTCTTTTATAATGTGTTAAACCACAGATTTAAAGCTTTAAGTCAAACATCATCACTACTTGTTTTTCTGTCCTTCAACACAAAAATAACTGTATAAAACAAAAACATTAATATTAACACAAATAATAAAACTACCGGATGAATAATAGGATTTAATATTACGGTCTTTGAGAGCTATGTTTAAAACATTCTGTTAGTTATTGCTAGTTAAATTTCCTTGTTTTGATTTAAGTGCTGGCCAGTCGGTCTGACTCATAGCTACCTTGTATAGGGTTTCTGAGTCTGTAAATTCTTGTGGGAGCAGAAAATTTCACCTTTCTCCCACAGA
>NW_006409550.1:44450-45782 GCF_000296735.1 Chrysochloris asiatica | reverse complement strand
CAGTGTTTCTGTCTGTTGTGCATAAGTTTGTTATGAGTCGATACCGACTCAATGGCACCTACCAACAACAACAACCCTAGTTACACTTTATACTTTTTTTAAGTTTTTCTAAAATCTGTTTCATGATTATTGACATCAAAACAGACAAGAGAGGTTTACTTTCAGGGGAGTAAAAAGAGGCTATTATCCCAAAACAATCTGATAACAAGAGTTCTTCTGGCTTTACACTCAATGGCTGGAACATAGCCCCCCCCAAAAAAGAAGAAGAACCAAAGAAAGAAAATTGTCAACAGATAAAAGGCAGACACCCTTACTCTTACTTGAGACTTTTCTCAACTCTCATTATTCAGCAAATAAATACACAAGTCAGTCAAAAATTATTGCTACAAAGTCATTTGCTGCTTTTAAGTTCCATTGAGTCTATTCTGACTCACAGCAATCCTGTATAAGGTTTCCAAGGAGCAATTGGTGGGTTTAAACCACCCACCTTGAGGTTCAAACCGACCTGTACCTATCCTGCAGCACCACACCAGGACTCCATAAGGTCATTTAAACATTTATTAAACAAAGATGACAAAATGTGAAGCATTGTTTCTTAGTATGCTCCATCTAGGTCTAAACATTTCTGAAGACGCTGCTTTACTCCAATCTTTACACAAGGGATTCTGAACACTTTGAGAACTTTGGCATCCTCCAGAGACTCAAATCATGTTCCGTTTAAATGTTCTTTGAGTTTAGGGAACAAAAAGAAGTCTAAAGAAGCAAGATCAAGACTGTAGAATATAAATGATAAATTTTCTCAATGAAATTCTCATAGGGCAGCCCTTTTTGTTACATTGTCCTGATTGAGGAAAATGCCTCCGTGCAATTTTCTTGGCATTTTCCTCACCAATGCAGTTTTCCGTTTTCTTAAAACTGCTTCATACGTCCCTCAGATCGCCCTGCATCCTTTGAGAACATCTATCAATATTATCCCTTTGGAATCCCCCAGAAAGAGTACTATAATGTTCTGAGCTGACCTCTTTGTTGCCAATCCAGATGCCACCTTCTTCTTCATATGATCTTCTTCTCAGATTATTTGCTCAACATGTATGATGAAAGGATACAACCCAGACACACATATTTCCTAATTGTAATGTAATGAAGAAAATGAAAACAAGTCCATGAGAGCCAAAATATGACCTTGAATTCATCCCACCAGAATTTAGAGATCATCTGAAGAACAGATTTGATACATCATACACTAAAGACCGAAGACCAGAAGAGTTGTGGGATGACATCAAGAACATCATACATGAAGAAAGAAAAAGGCCTTAAGAAGACAAGAAAGAA
>NW_006409550.1:7355-13304 GCF_000296735.1 Chrysochloris asiatica | reverse complement strand
AGACATGTTCCCTTCCCTACACACCCCTACCTTCCAATGGAAGTCTAGGGATTAAATATGAATGTTCCTCCAGTTCTTCCCCAATGAACTCTGTTCATATTATACCTTAACTTTTTCCAGGAAGTCCTTGCCCAGGTATGTTGCTGTTGTTGCTAAGTGTCATTGAGTCGATTCTGACCCATAGTGACCCTGTACAGGGTTTCCAAAGAGCATCTGGTAAACTGCACCACCCACCTCGCAGTTCATATTAGCCCACAGCGCCACACCAGGATTCCCTCCCTGCCCAGGTATAGTTTATATATAATTCTCTGCTAAGACCAAAACACTGTCTTTTTTCAGCATTTGAATATTAATTGATCATTGATCTTTGAATTCTGCTTTTCTAGATTGTTAGATTGAGAAAAATGAAAAATATGTCTTTTTAGAGTGTTTTCTGCAAAAATAATCTCATCCATCCTTTCCTCTTGCCTTAGTGTTCCGGTACTGCCATAACAGAAATACGTCACATGGTATTTAAATAATAAATACCACATATTTCTTTAACAAACAGAAACATATTCTCTCACAGTTTGGGAGTCTAAATGGCTATGTGCTGTTGAGTTGGTTCCGATTCATAGAGATCCTCTTTAGGGTTTCCAAGTCTGTAAATCTTTACAAGAACAGAAAGCCTCATCATTCTCCCATGCAATACCTGGTGGCTCTGAATTGCTGGTCTTTTGGTTAGCAGTCCAGGAAGCCAGCTCTAGAGAAGGCTTTCTCTTTCTCTGTTGTTTTGAAGGAAGGTCCCTGTCTCTTCTAAGCTTCTGATCCTGGGTAATCTTCATGTGACTTAGCATGTGTCTTCCTCCATCTCGGTTTGATTAATCATATTTTGGAAGAGATTGTTCAACCATTTCAAGAGATAATATAAGTTCAAGAGCCAATGATACTGAAGGAAGAAGTCCAAGTGCACTGAAGGCATTGGCAAAGACCAAGGCACTGGGAATTGCTGGAACACAAATTGAAATATCTCAGCAAATTGACACAACACTGGAGGCACTCACTCATCTACGCCAAGAAATTTGAAAGATAGCTACCTGGCCAACTGGTTGGAATAGATCCATATTTGTGTCCATTCCAAAGAGAGGTGAGCCAATAAAATGAGGAATTCATGAGACAATATCATTAATATCGCATGCAAATAAACTTTTGCTAAAGTTAATTTAAAAATGACTGCAACCGTACACTGACAGGGTACAGCCAGAGGTTCAAGCCGGATTGAGATGAGGATGTGGAATGAGGGATATCATTGCTGACGTCAGATAGATCTTAGCTGAGAGTAGAGAATAATTTGAACATGTTATCAGGAGGGTCAAGTCCTTGGAGAAGTACATCATGCTTGGTGAAGTGGAGGGTCTGTGAAAAAGAGAAAGACCCCCAGTGAGATGGATTGGCACAGTGGCAGCAACAATGAGCTGAAATGGAGCACCAACTGTGAGACTGGCACAGGATGGAGCAGTGTTTCATTCTCTTGTGCAAAGGGTCGCTATGACTCAGTACCGACTACATGATACCTAACAACAACAACAACAAAGAGATTGACTTAATACCCACCCTACTCTAACCCTTTCCATTGACCTAAAAAAAGAATCAATTCCCATATGGGACTATAACCACAGACATTGAGTTTAGGATTTAAAACATGTATTTGGGGGCACAATTCAATCTATAACACCTCTCCTTTGCCACTGCCACCCCTCCAATGTGAACCCTTTGAACATCCTGGTGATTTAACAGCACAGTTGCTCTAATACGTGGGTTAAGAGAATTTGTTTAGGAAAGAGACTTGGGTTTAAGCCCTGGCTCTGCCTTTTATGTGCTTTGTGTTCTTGGAGAAGTTGCTTAGCCCCTCTAACCAGAGATATGCTGGTGCTGGCTCAGACTAGCACGCAGAAGCCAACTTTGTCTTTCTGTTTCCAACTCTGTTCAGTGAAGTCATTGGTAACTTGAAATTGGCCATGGTGATGTTTTACATGGACACTGGCAAACATTACAAATCAACACCCTCTCCCAACTCCCAAAGAGGTTGTTAAACATTTAGCATCACACTGCTTTGTCCAAGCCTTGTCTCTTCATCCATGTGATGGGGATAACAGTAACACCTACTCTATAGGGGGTTTTAGAATTAAATGCAATAACATATGTAAAACACTCAGTTCCAATTGGGCCCAGAACCACTCAGTATCATTAGCTCATCTACTAACTAGTCTACTTACCTCATGACTCTTCTCACTCTAGCCTATCACTCTTTCACTTAACATTGATTCTGCCTTACTATATCCCAGGTTCTTATTGGATGCTGTCAAGTAGACCCTGACTCATAGCAGCCCCATGTGAACAGTGGTGGTGGTGGTGGAGGGCCATGGAGTCGGTTCCAGCTCATAGTGATCCTCCATAGGGTTTCTGAGGCTGTAAATCTTTACAGGAGCAGAAATCCTCATCTTCTTCCCAAGGAATGGCTGGTAGTTTTGAACTGCTGGCTTTGAGGTTAGCAGCCCGACTTATCAGCACTACGCTACCAGAGCTCGTTCATGTGAATAGTAGAAGTGCCCTATAGGGTTTCTTGGTTATACTATTTACAGGCCAAGCAGATGGTCAGATCTTGAGCATCTGGGTGGGTTGGAAATGTCATCAACCTTTTCATTAGTTGCCAAGTGCTCAACCATTTGTGCCAGCAGTGCTCCGACATCAGGCACACCTCCCTTTATCAGTTCCCGCATACCTTCCTACTGTCTATGATCCTTTCCCCAAACTTAACTATGCTATAGACTTGTTTGCTGTAGTTAGGTGACATCGAGTCGGTACCAACAGAACAAAACACTGCCCGTTCCTGGGCCAACCTCACAATTGTTGCCATGCTTGAGTCCATTGATGCTGCCACTTTGTCAATCCATCTCGCTGGGGTTCTTCCTCTTTTTCTCTGACCCTCCACCTTACCAGACAAGACATCCCTCTCCAGCGACTGGTTCCTCCTTACAGTATGTCCGAAGTATGAGAGACAAAATTTGGCCATCCTGATCTCCAAGGAGCACTCTGGCTGCACTTCTTCCAACACAGATCTGTATTTCTTTTGGCAGCCCGTGGTACTTTCAATATTCTCCTCCCACACCATAACTCAAATGCATCATTTCTTCTATGGTCTTCCTTATTCACGGTCCAGCTTTCGCATGGATATGAGATTATTGAAAATACTATGGCTTGGGTCAGTCACCTTAGTCCTCAAGCTGACATCTTTGCTCTTCAACACTTTAAAAAGATCTTGTGCAGCAGATTTGCCTAATGCAATACATCGTTTAATTCCTTGACTGCTGCTTCCATGAGCATTGATAGTTGATCCAAGAGGAATGAAGTCCTTGACAACTTCAATCTTTTCTCCATTGATAAGAATGTTGTTTATTTGTTCAGTGGTGAGTGTTTTTGTTTTCTTTACATTGAGATGTAATCCATACCAAGGCTGTGGTCTTTGATCTTCATCAGTAAATGTTTCAAGTCCTCTTCACTTTCAGCAAGCAAGGTTGTATCATCTGCATATTGCAGGTTGTTAATGAGTCTTCCACCAATCCTAAATGTATGCAAAAGCTGACTTTTTCCAGAACTAACCAGCTATTTATTGGCTTGCTGGCTTCAAAAAATCTGTTTGGTGATTTGGTATAAGCTCCAACAGAGAGGTGGGAGGAAAATGAAACTGTTAACTGTCCTTACTTTTAAAGTTTAAGGAGCTCTGGTAGTGTAGTAGTTACGAATTGGGCTGCTAACCTCAAGGTCAGCAGTTCGAAATTACCAGGTGTTCCATGGGAGAAAGATGAGACTTTCTGCACCCGTAAAGATTTACAGCCTCAGAAACCTTGTACAGGGTCGCTGTGAGTTGGAACCAACTCCATGACACATAACCACCACCACTTTTAAAGTTTTCAGGGCTAATGATTTATGCAGAAGCCCTGGTGGTGTACTGACTGCTAACCAGAAGGTTGGTGGTTCAAGCCTACCCAGCAGTTCTGTAGAAGAAAGACCTGGTGATCTGCTTGTGTAAAGATTTTAGCCAAGGAAATCCTATAGAGCAGTTCTACACTGTCAATGGGGTCACTGTGAGTAGAAATTGACTCAATGGCACATAACAATAATTACCTAGCCCAAATCATGTACATTCCCTGGTAGAGACAAAAAAGAACATTGTTTTTCCACTGACTTTCCAACTTTCCCCCTCTGGCCAGAGTGTTATCTCAGCTCCCCTGGTTTCCGCCTAATTTTCCATTTGGACCAGTTGCTGACTGTTCCTCTTTCTCTTACCTCCAAACTCATACACCTGAAGTAGACAACATTGCTTCCTAGCTAACTTGGTTCAGTTACAACAAAATCTTCCAAAACCTGGTTCAATGCATCAGGGTTAGAAAGTTTTAGAAATAATTTTATTAGAAACCAAAAGGACAAGCTGGTTAAAGCAAAACAAAACAAAAATTTAAAAACCAGTTGTCATCAAGGTAATCCGTGTGTGTCAAAGTAGAATTGTGCTCCAGAGTTTTCCAAAGCTGACTCTTCTGAAGTAGATCATTAGAGCTTTTTCCAAGGTGTCTTTGGATAGACTCAAACCTCCAACCTTTTAGTTAGCAGTCAATTGCGTTAGCCATTTGCACTATCCAGGGACACCAGACAAGCTAGTATTGAGGTGGTATTTACCAATATCATCCAACTGTTTCAAAAAATCCTTCTGAATCAGTTAGCAACCAGCAGCATTCACATGGTCCCTGGAAGACCCACTCCCACCAGATGCATTCGTCATGGATTGAATTGTGTGCTCCCAATACATGTGACAACTTATCTGGGCCATGATTCTTAGTGGGCTGGGAGTTATGTAGTGAAGTAATTTGGCAGTTATGCAACGATGTAATCACTTCCTGTTGGGATCTGATGTGATCAACCAATCAGTTGCTAAGTGATAAGGGTGGGATTGGTGTAGTTGTTGTTGTTATTAGGTGTGTTCCTGTGTACAACAGAAAGAAAGACTGCACGGGCCTGTACCATCCTCACAATGGTTGTGATGTTTGAGTCGATTTTTGCAACCATCTCCTAGAATGGCTTCTACTTTTTAACTGACCCTCTCTCTACTGTACCAAGCATGCTATACTTCTCCAGGGACATGAGATGACGTTTTGCCATTGTTTCTTCTTCTGCAAGCCCATGATATATTTCATATTTTTCACCAACACCATAATTCAAAGATACCAATTCTTCTGTATTCTTTATTCATTGTCCAGCTTTCATATGCATGTGAGTCTATTGAAAATACCCTACCTTGGGTCAGGTGCACTTTAGTCTTCAAATTAACATCTTTACTTTTAAACACTTAAAAGAGATCTTTGGCAGCAGATCCGCTGAATACAATACATGACATTACTTGACTTCCCAATCCTGAGCTTTGATTATAGATTCAAGTCAAATGAAATCCTTGCAAACTTCATTTTTTCTCTTCCAAGATGGTGGATCAGGTAGATGTGCAATAAGGAGCTCCATCAGCAACAACACAGAATACTGGGCCAAGTAGGCTCAGGGTTTGGTGCTAGAACACTGAACCACATATAAAGGAATATTTACAAGTTTGGAAGGGTTATAGCTAGGGGATTTGTAGCAGAATCAAAAATTAAATGGAACACATAAACATCAACATCTGAGGCATTAGTGCTGAAATGGACTGGCATTGACCATTTTGAATCTGATGAAAATATTGTTTACTATGTCGGGTATGGCAAATTGAAGAGGAATTGTGTTGCATTCATTCTCAAAAAGAACATACCCAGATCAGTTATGAGGTCTATGATAGAATAATATCCATGCGCTTACAGGAAAGCCCAGCTAATACCACTATTATTCAAATTTATATACCAACCACTAAAGCTAGTGAGGATGAAATATGAG
>NW_006409550.1:3866-5272 GCF_000296735.1 Chrysochloris asiatica | reverse complement strand
TTGATGGTTCCATTGTGAGGATTTTTATTTTCTTTGTGTTGAGATGTAATTCATACTAAAGGCTGTAGTCTTTGATCTGCTTCAGTAAAAGCTTCAAGTCCTGTTCATTTTCATAAGCAAGATTGTATCATCTGCATTCAGATGGGCTGTATTCAAGGTCATACTTTGGCTCCTGTGGCCGTTTTTTCACCTTGAACTTAAACTAGCATATTAGGAATCGAGGTTTATTTTGCAGTCAGCCACTGACCTTGCTCTGACTGATGATGTTCAGCTTCTCCTTTGTCTCTTTCTATAGGCATAGTCGATTTAGTTCTTGTGTATTCCATCTGGCGAGGTCTATGTGTATAGTTGATGTTTATGCTGTTGTTTTCAAAATTCTATCATTTGATCTCTGGCATAGTTTCTACCACTGAGGTCGTATTTTCCAACAACTGATCCTTCTTTGTTTTCAAGTTTCACATTCCTATCACTAATAATGACCAATGCATCTCTACTGCAGGTTTGATCAATTTCAGATTGCAGAAATTGGTAAACACACAGACAAGCCCTTCATCTTTTGCATTAGTGGTTCATATGTAAATCTGAATAATAGTCATATTAACTAGTATTCATTGTAAGTAGATGGATGGATACTATCCTATCACAGACAGCATTGTACTTCAGCATAGATCTTGAAATGCTTTTGTGTGTTTTTTTAAAACAATAAATGTGATGTCATTCCTCTTCAATTCGTCATTCCTGGCAGTGTAAACCATATGAATATCTGATTCAAAATTAGCAATACCAGTTCATATCAGTTTGTAGATGACTAGGATATTAAATTTCATGTGTCCCATTTCATCTCAGACAACTTATAATTTTCCTAGATTCATACTTCATGCATTCCACATTGCAGTTACTAATGGATGTTTGCAGCTGTTGCTTCTCATTTGGAGTCATTACCCATGAGCTAATGGAAACCCAGAAAGCTTTACTCTGTCCACATCATTAAGGTCGACATGTATTTTGACAGGTCCTCAGTTTCTTCTAACCTGAGGGGTTCATCTTCCAGCACTGTTATCAAACAATGTTCCTTTGCTATTTATGAGGATTTCACTGGCCAATTGTTTCAGAAGTAGATTTGCTAGTTAATTCCCAATCTGTCTGGAAACCCCTTTGAACCCTCTTCACTATGGACTACCTTGCTGGCATTTGAAATACCAGTGGCATAGCTTCCAGTCTCATAGCAACACTCAAACCATCCTAGAACAAAAAGTTTACACGTAAGTGGTAGAAAGGCAATTGTAGAGAACATTTATTTTATTTAAGAAAAACAGTAGTTTATTTCTCTATTACATAAGTTGACCTTAAAAGGACAGTTCTTCTTTCTAAATTTGATTAACCTTGTTATTGCTGAGAATATACAC